>NC_044550.1:153887817-153892897 GCF_007565055.1 Rhinopithecus roxellana | reverse complement strand
TCCATTAACACTGTCTTTGAGGAAACTGAGAAGGGCTTCTTTGGATCGCATTGAGGCCTACGCTGATAAAGGAAATTTCATCCGTTCAAAACGTGAAAGAAGCTTTCTGAGAACTTCTTTCTGATCTGTGAGTTCATCTCACAGACTTATAACTTAAACCTCAGGAAGCAGTTTGCTATCACTTTTCGTGGAATCTTTAAAGTGATACTTGGGAGCCCATAATAGGGGCCCATGGTGAAAAAGGAAATCTCCTCACATAATAACTAGAGAGAAGCTTTCTAGAGATTGCTTTCTGATGTGTGACTTCATCTCACAGAGTTCCACCCTTCCCTTCTTGGAACAGTTTGCTAACACTGTTGTCCTGGATTCTGCAAAGTGATATTTGGGAGCTCATTGAGGGCTATGGTGAAAAAGCAAATATCCTCCCATAATAACTGGAGAGAAGCTCTCTGAGAAACTGCATTGCCATGTGTGAATGCAACTCACAGAGTTACACGTTTCTCTTCAGTGATCAGTTTGCTAACACAGTTTTCTAGAAATCTGCATTAGATACTTCATAGCGCAGTGAAGCTTACGGTGACAAAGGAAATATACTCAGTTGAAAACTAGAAAGAAGTTTCTTAGAAACTTCTTGGTGATGTGTGAATTCATCTCACAGAGTTACACTTATGTTTCGTGGAGCAGTCCATTAACACTGTCTTTGAGGAAACTGAGAAGGGCTTCTTTGGATCGCATTGAGGCCTACGCTGATAAAGGAAATTTCATCCGTTCAAAACGTGAAAGAAGCTTTCTGAGAAACTTCTTTCTGATCTGTGAGTTCATCTCACAGACTTATAACTTAAACCTCAGGAAGCAGTTTGCTATCACTCTTTTCGTGGAATCTTTAAAGTGATACTTGGGAGCCCATAGGGGCTCATGGTGAAAAAAGGAAATCTCCTCACATAATAACTAGAGAGAAGCTTTCTAGAGATTGCTTTCTGATGTGTGACTTCATCTCACAGAGTTCCACCCTTCCCTTCTTGGAACAGTTTGCTAACACTGTTGTCCTGGATTCTGCAAAGTGATATTTGGGAGCTCATTGAGGGCTATGGTGAAAAAGCAAATATCCTCCCATAATAACTGGAGAGAAGCTCTCTGAGAAACTGCATTGCCATGTGTGAATGCAACTCACAGAGTTACACGTTTCTCTTCAGTGATCAGTTTGCTAACACAGTTTTCTAGAAATCTGCATTAGATACTTCATAGCGCAGTGAAGCTTACGGTGACAAAGGAAATATACTCAGTTGAAAACTAGAAAGAAGCTTTCTTAGAAACTTCTTGGTGATGTGTGAATTCATCTCACAGAGTTACACTTATGTTTCGTGGAGCAGTCCATTAACACTGTCTTTGAGGAAACTGAGAAGGGCTTCTTTGGATCGCATTGAGGCCTACGCTGATAAAGGAAATTTCATCCGTTCAAAACGTGAAAGAAGCTTTCTGAAACTTCTTTCTGATCTGTGAGTTCATCTCACAGACTTATAACTTAAACCTCAGGAAGCAGTTTGCTATCACTTTTCGTGGAATCTTTAAAGTGATACTTGGGAGCCCATAATAGGGGCCCATGGTGAAAAAGGAAATCTCCTCACATAATAACTAGAGAGAAGCTTTCTAGAGATTGCTTTCTGATGTGTGACTTCATCTCACAGAGTTCCACCCTTCCCTTCTTGGAACAGTTTGCTACACTGTTGTCCTGGATTCTGCAAAGTGATATTTGGGAGCTCATTGAGGGCTATGGTGAAAAAGCAAATATCCTCCCATAATAACTGGAGAGAAGCTCTCTGAGAAACTGCATTGCCATGTGTGAATGCAACTCACAGAGTTACACGTTTCTCTTCAGTGATCAGTTTGCTAACACAGTTTTCTAGAAATCTGCAGTTAGATACTTCATAGCGCAGTGAAGCTTACGGTGACAAAGGAAATATACTCAGTTGAAAACTAGAAAGAAGCTTTCTTAGAAACTTCTTGGTGATGTGTGAATTCATCTCACAGAGTTACACTTATGTTTCGTGGAGCAGTCCATTAACACTGTCTTTGAGGAAACTGAGAAGGGCTTCTTTGGATCGCATTGAGGCCTACGCTGATAAAGGAAATTTCATCCGTTCAAAACGTGAAAGAAGCTTTCTGAGAACTTCTTTCTGATCTGTGAGTTCATCTCACAGACTTATAACTTAAACCTCAGGAAGCAGTTTGCTATCACTCTTTTCGTGGAATCTTTAAAGTGATACTTGGGAGCCCATAATAGGGGCCCATGGTGAAAAAGGAAATCTCCTCACATAATAACTAGAGAGAAGCTTTCTAGAGATTGCTTTCTGATGTGTGACTTCATCTCACAGAGTTCCACCCTTCCCTTCTTGGAACAGTTTGCTACACTGTTGTCCTGGATTCTGCAAAGTGATATTTGGGAGCTCATTGAGGGCTATGGTGAAAAAGCAAATATCCTCCCATAATAACTGGAGAGAAGCTCTCTGAGAAACTGCATTGCCATGTGAATGCAACTCACAGAGTTACACGTTTCTCTTCAGTGATCAGTTTGCTAACACAGTTTTCTAGAAATCTGCAGTTAGATACTTCATAGCGCAGTGAAGCTTACGGTGACAAAGGAAATATACTCAGTTGAAAACTAGAAAGAAGCTTTCTTAGAAACTTCTTGGTGATGTGTGAATTCATCTCACAGAGTTACACTTATGTTTCGTGGAGCAGTCCATTAACACTGTCTTTGAGGAAACTGAGAAGGGCTCTTTGGATCGCATTGAGGCCTACGCTGATAAAGGAAATTTCATCCGTTCAAAACGTGAAAGAAGCTTTCTGAGAAACTTCTTTCTGATCTGTGAGTTCATCTCACAGACTTATAACTTAAACCTCAGGAAGCAGTTTGCTATCACTTTTCGTGGAATCTTTAAAGTGATACTTGGGAGCCCAAATAGGGGCCCATGGTGAAAAAGGAAATCTCCTCACATAATAACTAGAGAGAAGCTTTCTAGAGATTGCTTTCTGATGTGTGACTTCATCTCACAGAGTTCCACCCTTCCCTTCTTGGAACAGTTTGCTACACTGTTGTCCTGGATTCTGCAAAGTGATATTTGGGAGCTCATTGAGGGCTATGGTGAAAAAGCAAATATCCTCCCATAATAACTGGAGAGAAGCTCTCTGAGAAACTGCATTGCCATGTGTGAATGCAACTCACAGAGTTACACGTTTCTCTTCAGTGATCAGTTTGCTAACACAGTTTTCTAGAAATCTGCATTAGATACTTCATAGCGCAGTGAAGCTTACGGTGACAAAGGAAATATACTCAGTTGAAAACTAGAAAGAAGCTTTCTTAGAAACTTCTTGGTGATGTGTGAATTCATCTCACAGAGTTACACTTATGTTTCGTGGAGCAGTCCATTAACACTGTCTTTGAGGAAACTGAGAAGGGCTTCTTTGGATCGCATTGAGGCCTACGCTGATAAAGGAAATTTCATCCGTTCAAAACGTGAAAGAAGCTTTCTGAGAACTTCTTTCTGATCTGTGAGTTCATCTCACAGACTTATAACTTAAACCTCAGGAAGCAGTTTGCTATCACTCTTTTCGTGGAATCTTTAAAGTGATACTTGGGAGCCCAATAGGGGCCCATGGTGAAAAAGGAAATCTCCTCACATAATAACTAGAGAGAAGCTTTCTAGAGATTGCTTTCTGATGTGTGACTTCATCTCACAGAGTTCCACCCTTCCCTTCTTGGAACAGTTTGCTAACACTGTTGTCCTGGATTCTGCAAAGTGATATTTGGGAGCTCATTGAGGGCTATGGTGAAAAAGCAATATCCTCCCATAATAACTGGAGAGAAGCTCTCTGAGAAACTGCATTGCCATGTGTGAATGCAACTCACAGAGTTACACGTTTCTCTTCAGTGATCAGTTTGCTAACACAGTTTTCTAGAAATCTGCATTAGATACTTCATAGCGCAGTGAAGCTTACGGTGACAAAGGAAATATACTCAGTTGAAAACTAGAAAGAAGCTTTCTTAGAAACTTCTTGGTGATGTGTGAAATCTCACAGAGTTACACTTATGTTTCGTGGAGCAGTCCATTAACACTGTCTTTGAGGAAACTGAGAAGGGCTTCTTTGGATCGCATTGAGGCCTACGCTGATAAAGGAAATTTCATCCGTTCAAAACGTGAAAGAAGCTTTCTGAGAAACTTCTTTCTGATCTGTGAGTTCATCTCACAGACTTATAACTTAAACCTCAGGAAGCAGTTTGCTATCACTCTTTTCGTGGAATCTTTAAAGTGATACTTGGGAGCCCAATAGGGGCCCATGGTGAAAAAGGAAATCTCCTCACATAATAACTAGAGAGAAGCTTTCTAGAGATTGCTTTCTGATGTGTGACTTCATCTCACAGAGTTCCACCCTTCCCTTCTTGGAACAGTTTGCTAACACTGTTGTCCTGGATTCTGCAAAGTGATATTGGGAGCTCATTGAGGGCTATGGTGAAAAAGCAAATATCCTCCCATAATAACTGGAGAGAAGCTCTCTGAGAAACTGCATTGCCATGTGTGAATGCAACTCACAGAGTTACACGTTTCTCTTCAGTGATCAGTTTGCTAACACAGTTTTCTAGAAATCTGCATTAGATACTTCATAGCGCAGTGAAGCTTACGGTGACAAAGGAAATATACTCAGTTGAAAACTAGAAAGAAGCTTTCTTAGAAACTTCTTGGTGATGTGTGAATTCATCTCACAGAGTTACACTTATGTTTCGTGGAGCAGTCCATTAACACTGTCTTTGAGGAAACTGAGAAGGGCTTCTTTGGATCGCATTGAGGCCTACGCTGATAAAGGAAATTTCATCCGTTCAAAACGTGAAAGAAGCTTTCTGAGACACTTCTTTCTGATCTGTGAGTTCATCTCACAGACTTATAACTTAAACCTCAGGAAGCAGTTTGCTATCACTCTTTTCGTGGAATCTTTAAAGTGATACTTGGGAGCCCAATAGGGGCCCATGGTGAAAAAGGAAATCTCCTCACATAATAACTAGAGAGAAGCTTTCTAGAGATTGCTT
>NC_044550.1:148103820-148293420 GCF_007565055.1 Rhinopithecus roxellana | reverse complement strand
GATAAAGGATCATCAGTGTTCAAAACGTGAAGAAGCTTTCTGAGAAATCTTTGTTTATCTGTCTCTTCACAGTTAAGCTTTCGTTCCAAGGAGTTTTGCTACACTTTTTCGTGGAATCTGCAAGTGAGATTTGGGAGCCCAGGGGCCCATGGTGAAAAAAAGAAATATCTCAATAATAACTAAAGAAGCTTTCTGAGAGATTGCTTTCTAGTGTGACTTCATACACAGAGTTCCACCCTTCCTTCTTGGACAGTTGCTACCCTGTTTTTGTGTTCGCAAAGTATATTTTGAGCTCATTGAGGGCTCTGTGAAAAAGGATTCCTCATCAAAACACTGGAAAAAGCCTTTCTGAGAAACTCATTGCATGTGTGAATGCAACTCCAGAGTTACACGTTTCTCTTCAGTGTCAGTTTGCTAACACAGTTTTCTGCAAATCTGCAATGATACTTCTAGCGCAATGAAAACTTAGGTGCAAAGGAAAAATTCCCGAATGAAAACTGAAAGAAAGCTTTCTTAGAACTCTTGGTGATGTGTGATTCATCTCACAGAGTTACACTTATGTTCATGCAGCAGTCCATTATCACGTTTTTGAGGACCTGAGAGGACTTCTTGGATCTGCTTGAGGCCTACGCTGATAAGGGATATTCATCTCAAAACGTGAAAGAATTTCGTGAGAACTTCTGATGTGAGTCATCTCTGACAGTTTACAAGTTTCCTTCAGGAAGCAGTTTGCTAACACTTTTCGTGAAATGAGCAACGTGAATTTGGAGCCCTAGGGCCCAGGTGAAAAGGAAATATCCTCATAAAAACTAGAGAAGCTTTCTGAGAGATTGCTTTCTGATGTGTGACTTCATCACACAGTATTAACCTTCCCTTTTGAGAGTTTGCTAACTCTGTTTCTGGTCTGCAATGGATATTTGGGAGCTATTGAGGGTCTGGTGAAAAAGGAAATATCCTCAGATCAAAACTAAAGAAGCTTTCTGAGAACTGCATCATGTGTGAATGCACTTCACAGAGTACCGTTTTCTTCAGTGTCAGTTTGTAACACTTTTCTGGAAATCTCATAGGATACTTCAAGCGCAATGAACGCTTCGGTGAAAAGAAATCCGAAGGAAGCTTTTTGAAACTTCTTGGTGATGTGTGATTCATCTCACAGAGTTACACTTATGTTCAGCAGTCCCTTAACACTGTTTTGAGGAACCTGAGAAGGACTCTTGGATCGCATTGAGCCTACTATAAAGGAATATCATCCGTTCAAAACGTGAAAGAAGCTTCTGAGAAACTTCTTTGGTTGATTGTTTCATTCACAGAGTTTAATAGCTCTCAGGAAGCAGTTTGCTACACTCTTTCGTGGAACTGCAATAGTGATTTGGGAGCCACCGGGGCCATGGTGGAAAGGAATATCCTAAGTAAAAGAGAAGCTTCTGAGAGATTGCTTTCTGATGTGGGACTTCATCACACAGATTCCACCCTTCCCTTCTGGACCGTTGCTAACTTTGTCTGGTTCTGCAAAGGTATATTGGGAGCTCATTGAGGGCTTGGTGAAAAAGGAAATATCCTCAATAAACTAAAAAAGACCTTTGAGAAACTGCCTCATGTGTGATGCAACTCACAGAGTTACATGTTTCTCTTCAGTGTTGTTTGCTAACACAGTTTTCGGAATCTGCAATGATACTTCTGCGAATGAAAGCTTACGGTGACAAGAGGAAATTCACCGATGAAAATAGAAAGAAGCTTTTAGAAACTTCTTTGTGATGGTGAATTCATCTCCACAGAGTTACACTTATGTTTCTGCGCCAGTCCATTAACACTGTTTTGAGGAACTGCGGGAAGCTTCTTGGATCGCATTGAGGGGGTCCTACGCTGTAAAGGGAAATTTCACTCGTTCAACACGTGAACAGAAGCTTTCTGAGGAAACTTGGCTTCTGATCTGGGAATTCAATCTCAACCGATGAGTTACACTAGCTTCTAACGAATCAGTTGTCTAACACTCCTTTTCGTGTAATCTGGCAAAGTGAATTGGGAACCCATTGGGGACCCCCCATGGTGAAAAAGGAAATCCTCACATAATAACTACAGAGAAGCTTTCTGAGAGATTGCTTCTGATGTGTGACTTCATCACACAGAGTTCCACCCTTCCCTTCTTGGAACAGTTTGCTAACACTGTTGTCGTGGATTCTGCAAAGGTATTTGGGAGCTCATTGAGGGCTCTGGTGAAAAAGGAAATATCCTCACATAATAACTAAAGAGCAGCTTTCTGAGAAACTGCATGCCATGTTGAATGCAACTCACAGAGTACACGTTTCTCTTCAGTGATCAGTTTGTTAACAACCGTTTTTGGAAATCTGCAATTAGATACTTCATAGCGCAATGAAATTACGGTGACAAAGGAAACATCCACAGATGAAAACTAGAAAGAAGCTTTCTTAGAAACTTCTTGGTGATGTGTGAATTCATCTCACAGAGTTACACTTATGTTTCGTGGAGCAGTCCATTAACACTGTCTTTGAGGAACTGAGAAGGCTTCCTGATTGCATGGAGGCCTAACGATGATAAGGGGATATTTCATCCGTTCAAAACGTGAAGAAGCTTCTGAGAAACTTTTCTGATCTGTGAGTTGCAGCTCACAGACCTTATATTCGACTTCAGGAAGCAGTTTGCTAACACTTTTTTCGTGGAAACTGGAAAGTGATATTTGGGAGCCCATAGGGACCCATGGTGAAAAAGGAAAATATCCTCAAATTAAAAACTACAGAGAAGCTTTCTGATAGATTGCTTTCTGATGTGTGAACTTCAGCAACCAGAGTTAACCGTTCCCTTGTTGGAACAGTTTGCTAACACTGTTGTCGGGGATTCTGCAATGGTATATTTGGGAGCTCATTGAAGGGCTCTGGTGAAAAAAGGAAATATCCTCACATAATACTAAAGAGGCAGCTTCCTGAGAGACCTTCACTACCAGTGTGAATGCAACTCACAGAGGTACACGTTTGTCTTCAGTGATCAGTTTGTTAACACAGTTTTCTGGAAATCTGCAATTAGATACTTCATAGCGCAATGAACCTTACGGTGACAAAGAAACATCCACAGATGAGACCGAGAAAGAAGCATTCTTAGAAACTTCTTGGTGATGTGTGAATTCATCTCACAGAGTTACACTTATTTTTCGTGGAGCAGTCCATTAACACTGTCTTTGAGGAACCTGAGTAGGGCTTCCTGGATTGCTTTGAGGCCTACGCTGATAAAGGATATTTCATCCATTCAAAACGTGACAGAAGCTTTCTGAGAAATTTCTTTCTTATCTGTGCGTTCATCTCACAGACTTATAATTTCGAATTCAGGAAGCAGTTTGCTAACACTTTTTTCATGGAAAGTGGAAAGTGCTATTAGGGAGCCCTTAGGGACCCATGGTGAAAAATGAAATATCCTCACATAATAACTACAGAGAAGCTTTCTGAGAGATTGCTTTCTGATCTGTGACTTCATCACACAGAGTTCCACCCTTCCCTTCTTGGAACAGTTTGCTAACACTGTTGTCATGGACTCTGCAAAGGTATATTTGCTAGCTCATGGAGGGCTCTCTTGAAAAAGGAAATATCCTCACATAATAACTAAAGAGCAGCTTTCTGAGAAACTACACTGCCATGTGTGAATGTAACTCACAGAGTTACAAGTTTCTCTTCAGTTATCAGTTTGTTAACACAGTTTTCCGGAAATCTACTATTAGATACTTCATAGCGCAATGAACCTTACGGTGACAAAGGAAACATCCACAGATGAAAACTAGAAAGAAGTTTTCTTAGAAACTTCTTGGTGATGTGTGAATTCATCTCACAGAGTTACACTTATTTTTCGTGGAGCAGTCCAATAAAACCTGTCTTTGAGGAACCTGAGAAGGGCTTCCTGGATCGCATTGAGGACTACGCTGATAAAGGAAATTTCATCCGTTCAAAACGTGAAAGAAGCTTCCTGAGAAACTTCTTTCTGATCTGTGAGTTCATCTCACATACTCTAATTTAGACTTCAGGAAGCAGTTTGCTAACACTCTTTTCGTGGAAACTGGAAAGTGATATTTGGGAGCCCATAGGGACCGATGGTGAAAAAGGAAATATCCTCACATAATAACCACAGAGATGCTTTCTGAGAGATTGCTTTCTGATGTGTGACTTCATCACACAGAGTTTCCACCCTTCCCTTCTGGGAACAGTTTGCTAACACTGTTGTCGTGGATTCTGCAAAGGTATATTTGGGAGCTCATTGAGGGCCCTGGTGAAAGAGGAAACATCCTCACATAATAAATAAAGAGCAGCTTCTGAGAAACTGCACTGCCATGTGTGAATGCACTCACAGAGTTACACGTTTCTCTTCAGTGATCAGTTTGTTAACACAGTTTTCTGGAAATCTGCAATTAGATACTTCATAGCGCAATGAACCTTACTGGTGACAAGGAAACATCCTCAGATGAAAACTAGAAGGAAGCTTTCGTGAAAGCTTCTTGGTGATGTGTGAATTCATCTCACAGAGTTACACTTATGTTTCGTGTAGCAGTCCATTAACACTGTCTTTGAGGAACCTGAGAAGGGCTTCCTTGGATCGCATTGAGGCCTACGCTGATAAAGGAAATTTCATCCGTTCAAAACGTGAAAGAAGCTTTCTGAGAAACTTCTTTCTGATCTGTGAGTTCATCTCACAGACTTATAATTTAGACTTCAGGAAGCAGTTTGCTAACACTCTTTTCGTGGAAACTGGAAAGTGATATTTGGGAGCCCATAGGGACCCATGGTGATAAAAGGAAATATCCTCACATAATAACTACAGAGAAGGCTTTCTGAGAGATTGCTTTCTGATGTGTGACTTCATCACACAGAGTTCCACCCTTCCCTTCTTGGAACAGTTTGCTAACACTGTTGTCGTGGATTCTGCAAAGGTTTATGGGGGAGCTCATTGAGGGCTCTGGTGAAAAAGGAAATATCCTCACATAATAACTAAAGAGCAGCTTTCTGAGAAACTGCACTGCCATGTATGAATGCAACTCACAGAGTTACACGTTTCTCTTCAGTGATCAGTTTGTTAACACAGTTTTCTGGAAATCTGCAATTAGATACTTCATAGCGCAGTGAAACTTACGGTGACAAAGTAAACATCCACAGATGAAAACGAGAAAGAAGCTTTCTTAGAAACTTCTTGGTGATGTGTGAATTCATCTCACAGAGTTACACTTATGTTTCGTGGAGCAGTCCATTAACACTGTCTTTGAGGAACCTGAGAAGGGCTTCCTTGGATCGCATTGAGGCCTACGCTGATAAAGGAATTTCATCCGTTCAAAACGTGATAAGAAGCTTTCTGAGAAACTTCTTTCTGATCTGTGAGTTCATCTCACAGACTTATAATTTAGACTTCAGGAAGCAGTTTGCTAAACACTCTTTTCGTGGAAACTGGAAAGTGATATTTGGGAGCCCATGGGACCCATGGTGAAAAGGAAATATCCTCACATAAATAACTACAGAGAAGCTTTCTGAGAGATTGCTTTCTGATGTGTGACTTCATCACACAGAGTTCCACCTTCCCTTCTGGAACAGTTTGCTAACACTGTTGTCGTGGATTCTGCAAAGGTATATTTGGGAGCTCATTGAGGGCTCTGGTGAAAAAGGAAATATCCTCACATAATAACTAAAGAGCAGCTTTCTGAGAAACTGCACTGCCATGTGTGAATGCAACTCACAGAGTTACACGTTTCTCTTCAGTGATCAGTTTGTTAACACAGTTTTCTGGAAATCTGCAATTAGATACTTCATAGCGCAATGAAACTTACGGTGACAAAGGAAACATCCACAGATGAAAACTAGAAAGAAGCTTTCTTAGAAACTTCTTGGTGATGTGTGAATTCATCTCACAGAGTTACACTTATGTTTCGTGGAGCAGTCCATTAACACTGTCTTTGAGGAAGCTGAGAAGGGCTTCCTTGGATCGCATTGAGGCCTACGCTGATAAAGGAAATTTCATCCGTTCAAAACGTGAAAGAAGCTTTCTGAGAAACTTCTTTCTGATCTGTGAGTTCATCTCACAGACTTATAATTTCGACTTCAGGAAACAGTTTGCTAACACTCTTTTCGTAGAAACTGGAAAGTGATATTTGGGAGCCCATAGGGACCCATGGTGAAAAAGGAAATATCCTCACATAATAACCACAGAGATGCTTTCTGAGAGATTGCTTTCTGATGTGTGACTTCATCACACAGAGTTCCACCCTTCCCTTCTTGGAACAGTTTGCTAACACTGTTGTCGTGGATTCTGCAAAGGTATATTTGGGAGCTCATTGAGGGCTCTGGTGAAAAAGGAAATATCCTCACATAATAACTAAAGAGCAGCTTTCTGAGAAACTGCACTGCCATGTGTGAATGCAACTCACAGAGTTACACGTTTCTCTTCAGTGATCAGTTTGTTAACACAGTTTTCTGGAAATCTGCAATTAGATACTTCATAGCGCAATGAAACTTACGGTGACAAAGGAAACATCCACAGATGAAAATTAGAAAGAAGCTTTCTTAGAAACTTCTTGGTGATGTGTGAATTCATCTCACAGAGTTACACTTATGTTTCGTGGAGCAGTCCATTAACACTGTCTTTGAGGAACCTGAGAAGGGCTTCCTTGGATCGCATTGAGGCCTACGCTGATAAAGGAAATTTCATCCGTTCAAAACGTGAAAGAAGCTTTCTGAGAAACTTCTTTCTGATCTGTGAGTTCATCTCACAGACTTATAATTTCGACTTCAGGAAGCAGTTTGCTAACACTCTTTTCGTGGAAACTGGAAAGTGATATTTGGGAGCCCATAGGGACCCATGGTGAAAAAGGAAATATCCTCACATAATAACTACAGAGAAGCTTTCTGAGAGATTGCTTTCTGATGTGTGACTTCATCACACAGAGTTCCACCCTTCCCTTCTTGGAACAGTTTGCTAACACTGTTGTCGTGGATTCTGCAAGGTATATTTGGGAGCTCATTGAGGGCTCTGGTGAAAAAGGAAATATCCTCACATAATAACTAAAGAGCAGCTTTCTGAGAAACTGCACTGCCATGTGTGAATGCAACTCACAGAGTTACACGTTTCTCTTCAGTGATCAGTTTGTTAACACAGTTTTCTGGAAATCTGCAATTAGATACTTCATAGCGCAATGAAACTTACGGTGACAAAGGAAACATCCACAGATGAAAACTAGAAAGAAGCTTTCTTAGACACTTCTTGGTGATGTGTGAATTCATCTCACAGAGTTACACTTATGTTTCGTGGAGCAGTCCATTAACACTGTCTTTGAGGAACCTGAGAAGGGCTTCCTTGGATCGCATTGAGGCCTACGCTGATAAGGGAAATTTCATCCGTTCAAAACGTGAAAGAAGCTTTCTGAGAAACTTCTTTCTGATCTGTGAGTTCATCTCACAGACTTATAATTTAGACTTCAGGAAGCAGTTTGCTAACACTCTTTTCGTGGAAACTAGAAAGTGATATTTGGGAGCCCATAGGGACAATGGTGAAAAAGGAAATATCCTCACATAATAAGTACAGAGAAGCTTTCTGAGAGATTGCTTTCTGATGTGTGACTTCATCACACAGAGTTCAACCCTTTCCTTCTTGGGCCAGTTTGCTAACACTGTTGTCGTGGATTCTGCAAAGGTATACTTGGGAGCTCATTGAGGGCTCTGGTGAAAAAGGAAATATCCTCACATAATAACTAAAGAGCAGCTTTCTGAGAAACTGCACTGCCATGTGTGAATGCAACTCACAGAGTTACACGTTTCTCTTCAGTGATCAGTTTGTTAACACAGATTTCTGGAAATCTGCAATTAGATACTTCATAGCGCAATGAAACTTACGGTGACAAAGGAAACATCCACAGATGAAAACTAGAAAGAAGCTTTCTTAGAAACTTCTTGGTGATGTGTGAATTCATCTCACAGAGTTACACTTATATTTCGTGGAGCAGTCCATTAACACTGTCTTTGAGGAACCTGAGAAGGGCTTCCTTGGATCGCATTGAGGCCTACGCTGATAAAGGAAATTTCATCCGTTCAAAACGTGAAAGAAGCTTTCTGAGAAACTTCTTTCTGATCTGTGAGTTCATCTCACAGACTTATAATTTAGACTTCAGGAAGCAGTTTGCTAACACTCTTTTCGTGGAAACTGGAAAGTGATATTTGGGAGCCACAGGGACCCATGGTGATAAAGGAAATATCCTCACATAATAACTACAGAGAAGCTTTCTGAGAGATTGCTTTCTGATGTGTGACTTCATCACACAGAGTTCCACCCTTCCCTTCTTGGAACAGTTTGCTAACACTGTTGTCGTGGATTCTGCAAAGGTATACTTGGGAGCTCATTGAGGGCTCTGGTGAAAAAGGAAATATCCTCACATAATAACTAAAGAGCAGCTTTCTGAGAAACTGCACTGCCATGTGTGAATGCAACTCACAGAGTTACACGTTTCTCTTCAGTGATCAGTTTGTTAACACAGTTTTCTGGAAATCTGCAATTAGATACTTCATAGCGCAATGAAACTTACGGTGACAAAGGAAACATCCACAGATGAAAACTAGAAAGAAGCTTTCTTAGAAACTTCTTGGTGATGTGTGAATTCATCTCACAGAGTTACACTTATGTTTCGTGGAGCAGTCCATTAACACTGTCTTTGAGGAACCTGAGAAGGGCTTCCTTGGATCGCATTGAGGCCTACGCTGATAAAGGAAATTTCATCCGTTCAAAACGTGAAAGAAGCTTTCTGAGAAACTTCTTTCTGATCTGTGAGTTCATCTCACAGACTTATAATTTAGACTTCAGGAAGCAGTTTGCTAACACTCTTTTCGTGGAAACTGGAAAGTGATATTTGGGAGCCCATAGGGACCCATGGTGAAAAAGGAAGTATCCTCACATAATAACTACAGAGAAGCTTTCTGAGAGATTGCTTTCTGATGTGTGACTTCATCACACAGAGTTCCACACTTCCCTTCTTGGAACAGTTTGCTAACACTGTTGTCGTGGATTCTGCAAAGGTATATTTGGGAGCTCATTGAGGGCTCTGGTGAAAAAGGAAATATCCTCACATAATAACTAAAGAGCAGCTTTCTGAGAAACTGCACTGCCATGTGTGAATGCAACTCACAGAGTTACACGTTTCTCTTCAGTGATCAGTTTGTTAACACAGTTTTCTGGAAATCTGCAATTAGATACTTCATAGCGCAATGAAACTTACGGTGACAAAGGAAACATCCACAGATGAAAACTAGAAAGAAGCTTTCTTAGAAACTTCTTGGTGATGTGTGAATTCATCTCACAGAGTTACACTTATGTTTCGTGGAGCAGTCCATTAACACTGTCTTTGAGGAACCTGAGAAGGGCTTCCTTGGATCGCATTGAGGCCTACGCTGATAAAGGAAATTTCATCCGTTCAAAACGTGAAAGAAGCTTTCTGAGAAACTTCTTTCTGATCTGTGAGTTCATCTCACAGAGTTATAATTTAGACTACAGGAAGCAGTTTGCTAACACTCTTTTCGTGGAAACTGGAAAGTGATATTTGGGAGCCCATAGGGACCCATGGTCAAAAAGGAAATATCCTCACATAATAACTACAGAGAAGCTTTCTGAGAGATTGCTTTCTGATGTGTGACTTCATCACACAGAGTTCCACCCTTCTTTCTAGGAACAGTATGCTAACACTGTTGTCGTGGATTCTGCAAAGGTATATTTGGGAGCTCATTGAGGGCTCTGGTGAAAAAGGAAATATCCTCACATAATAACGAAAGAGCAGCTTTCTGAGAAACTGCACTGCTATGTGTGAATGCAACTCCCAGACGTACACGTTTCTCTTCAGTGATCAGTTTGTTAACACAGTTTTCTGGAAATCTGCAATTAGATACTTCATAGCGCAATGAAACTTACGGTGACAAAGGAAACATCCACAGATGAAAACTAGAAAGAAGCTTTCTTAGAAACTTCTTGGTGATGTGTGAATTCATCTCACAGAGTTACACTTATGTTTCGTGGAGCAGTCCATTAACACTGTCTTTGAGGAACCTGAGAAGGGCTTCCTTGGATCGCATTGAGGCCTACGCTGATAAAGGAAATTTCATCCGTTCAAAACGTGAAAGAAGCTTTCTGAGAAACTTCTTTCTGATCTGTAGAGTTCATCTCACAGACTTATAATTTAGACTTCAGGAAGCAGTTTGCTAATACTCTTTTCGTGGAAACTGGAAAGTGATATTTTTGAGCCCATAGGGACCCATGGTGAAAAAGGAAATATCCTCACATAATAACTACAGAGAAGCTTTCTGAGAGATTGCTTTCTGATGTGTGACTTCATCACACAGAGTTCCACCCTTCCCTTCTTGGAACAGTTTGCTAACACTGTTGTCGTGGATTCTGCAAATGTATATTTGGGAGCTCATTGAGGGCTCTGGTGAAAAAGGAAATATCCTCACATAATAACTAAAGAGCAGCTTTCTGAGATACTGCAATGCCATGTGAGAATGCAACTCACAGAGTTACACGTTTCTCTTCAGTGATCAGTTTGTTAACACAGTTTTCTGGAAATCTGCAATTAGGTACTTCATAGCGGAATGAAACTTACGGTGACAAAGGAAACATCCACACATAAAAACTAGAAAGAAGCTTTCTTAGAAACTTCTTGGTGATGTGTGAATTCATCTCACAGAGTTACACTTATGTTTCGTGGAGCAGTCCATTCACACTGTCTTTGAGGAACCTGAGAAGGGCTTCCTTGGATCGCATTGAGGCCGACGCTGATAAAGGAAATTTCATCCGTTCAAATCGTGATAAGAAGCTTTCTGAGAAACTTCTTTCTGATCTGTGAGTTCATCTCACAGACTTATAATTTAGAATTTCAGGAAGCAGTTTGCTAACACTCTTTTCGTGGAAACTGGAAAGTGATATTTGGGAGCCCATTGGGACCCATGGTGAAAAAGGAAATATCCTCACATAATAACTACAGAGAAGCTTTCTGAGAGATTGCTTTCTGATGTGTGACTTCATCACACAGAGTTCCACACTTCCCTTCTTGGAACAGTTTGCTAACACTGTTTTCTTGGATTCTGCAAAGGTATATTTGGGAGCTCATTGAGGGCTCTGGTGAAAAAGGAAATATCCTCACATAATAACTAAAGAGCAGCTTTCTGAGAAACTGCACTGCCATGTGTGAATGCAACTCACAGAGTTACACGTTTCTCTTCAGTGATCAGTTTGTTAACACAGTTTTCTGGAAATCTGCAATTAGATACTTCATAGCGCAATGAACCTTACGGTGACAAAGGAAGCATCCACAGATGAAAACTAGAAAGAAGCTTTCTTAGAAACTTCTTGGTGATGTGTGAATTCATCTCACAGAGTTACACTTATGTTTCGTGGAGCAGTCCATTAACACTGTCTTTGAGGAACCTGAGAAGGGCTTCCTGGGATCGCATTGAGGCCTACGCTGATAAAGGAAATTTCATCCGTTCAAAACGTGAAAGAAGCTTTCTGAGAAACTTCTTTCTGATCTGTGAGTTCATCTCACAGACTTATAATTTCGACTTCAGGAAACAGTTTGCTAACACTCTTTTCGTAGAAACTGGAAAGTGATATTTGGGAGCCCATAGGGACCCATGGTGAAAAAGGAAATATCCTCACATAATAACCACAGAGATGCTTTCTGAGAGATTGCTTTCTGATGTGTGACTTCATCACACAGAGTACCACCCTTCCCTTCTGGGAACAGTTTGCTAACACTGTTGTCGTGGATTCTGCGAAGGTATATTTGGGAGCTCATTGAGGGCCCTGGTGAAAAAGGAAACATCCTCACATAATAACTAAAGAGCAGCTTTCTGAGAAACTGCACTGCCATGTGTGAATGCAACTCACAGAGTTACACGTTTCTCTTCAGTAATCAGTTTGTTAACACAGTTTTCTGGAAATCTGCAATTAGATACTTCATAGCGCAATGAAACTTATGGTGACAAAGGAAGCATCAACAGATGAAAATTAGAAAGAAGCTTTCTTAGATACTTCTTGGTGATGTGTGAATTCATCTCACAGAGTTACACTTATGTTTCGTGGAGCAGTCCATTAACACTGTCTTTGAGGAACCTGAGAAGGGCTTCCTTGATTGCATTGAGGCCTACGCTGATAAGGGATATTTCATCCGTTCAAAACGTGAAAGAAGCTTTCTGAGAAACTTCTTTCTGATCTGTGAGTTCATCTCACAGACTTATAATTTCGACTTCAGGAAGCAGTTTGCTAACACTTTTTTCGTGGAAACTGGAAAGTGATATTTGGGAGCCCATAGGGACCCATGGTGAAAAAGGAAATATCCTCAAATAAAAACTACAGAGAAGCTTTCTGAGAGATTGCTTTCTGATGTGTGACTTCATCACACAGAGTTAACCTTTCCTTGTTGGAACAGTTTGCTAACACTGTTGTCGTGGATTCTGCAATGGTATATTTGGGAGCTCATTGAGGGCTCTGGAGAAAAAGGAAATATCCTCACATAATAACTAAAGAGCAGCTTTCTGAGAGACTGCACTACCATGTGTGAATGCAACTCACAGAGGTACACGTTTGTCTTCAGTGATCAGTTTGTTAACACAGTTTTCTGGAAATCTGCAATTAGATACTTCATAGCGCAATGAACCTTACGGTGACAAAGAAACATCCACAGATGAGACCGAGAAAGAAGCATTCTTAGAAACTTCTTGGTGATGTGTGAATTCATCTCACAGAGTTACACTTATGTTTCGTGGAGCAGTCCATTAACACTGTCTTTGAGGAACCTGAGAAGGGCTTCCTTGGATCGCATTGAGGCCTACGCTGATAAAGGATATTTCATCCGTTCAAAACGTGAAAGAAGCTTTCTGAGAAACTTCTTTCTGATCTGTGAGTTCATCTCACAGACTTATAATTTCGACTTCAGGAAGCAGTTAGCTAACACTCTTTTTCGTGGAAACTGGAAAGTGATATTTGGGAGCCCATAGGGACCCATGGTGAAAAGGAAATATCCTCACATAATAACTACAGAGAAGCTTTCTGAGAGATTGCTTTCTGATGTGTGACTTCATCACACAGAGTTCCACCCTTCCCTTCTTGGAACAGTTTGCTAACACTGTTGTCGTGGATTCTGCAAAGGTATATTTGGGAGCTCATTGAGGGCTCTGGTGAAAAAGGAAATATCCTCACATAATAACTAAAGAGCAGCTTTCTGAGAAACTACACTGCCATGTGTGAATGCAACTCACAGAGTTACACGTTTCTCTTCAGTTATCTGTTTGTTAACACAGTTTTCTGGAAATCTGCAATTAGATACTTCATAGCGCAATGAATCTTACGGTGACAAAGGAAACATCCACAGATGAAAACTAGAAAGAAGCTTTCCTAGAAACTTCTTGGTGATGTGTGAATTCATCTCACAGAGTTACACTTATGTTTCTTGGAGCAGTCCATTAACACTGTCATTGAGGAACCTGAGAAGGGCTTCCTTGGATCGCATTGAAGCCTACACTGATAAAGGAAATTTCATCCGTTCAAAACGTGAAAGAAGCTTTCTGAGAAACTTCTTTCTGATCTGTGAGTTCATCACACAGACTTATAATTTAGACTTCAGGAAGCAGTTTGCTAAAACTCTTTTTGTGGAAACTGGAAAGTGATATTTGGGAGAACATAGGGACCCATGGTGATAAAGGAAGTATCCTCACATAATAACTACAGAGAAGCTTTCTGAGAGATTGCTTTCTGATGTGTGACTTCATCACACAGAGTTCCACCCTTCCCTTCTTAGAACAGTTAGCTAACACTGTTGTCGTGGATTCTGCAAAGGTATATTTGGGAGCTCTTTGAGGGCTCTGGTGAAAATGGAAATATCCTCACATAATAACTAAAGAGCAGCTTTCTGACAAACTGCACTGCCATGTGTGAATGCAACTCACAGAGTTACACGTTTCTCTTCAGTGATCAGTTTGTTAACACAGTTTTCTGGAAATCTGCAATCAGATACTTCATAGCGCAATGAAACTTACGGTGACAAAGGAAACATTCATAGATGAAAACTAGAAATTTGGGAGCCCACAGGGACCCATGTTGAAACAGGAAATATCCTCACATAACTACAGAGAAGCTTTCTGAGAGATTGCTTTCTGATGTGTGACTTCATCACACAGAGTTCCACCATTCCCTTCTTAGAACAGTTTGCTAACACTGTTGTCGTGGATTCTGCAAAGCTATATTTGGGAGCTCATTGAGGGCTCTGGTGAAAAAGGAAATATCCTCACATAATAACTAAAGAGCAGCTTTCTGACAAACTGCACTGCCCTGTGTGAATGCAACTCACAGAGTTACACGTTTCTCTTCAGTGATCAGTTTGTTAACACAGTTTTCTGGAAATCTGCAATTAGATACTTCATAGCGCAGTGAACCTTACGGTGACAAAGGAAACATCCACAGAAGAAAACATGAAAGAAGCTTTCTTAGAAACTTCTTTGTGATGTGTGAATTCATCTCACAGAGTTACACTTATTTTTCGTGGAGCAGTCCATTAACACTGTCTTTGAGGAACCTGAGAAGGGCTTCCTTGGATCGCATTGAGGCCTACGCTGATAAACGAAATTTCATCCGTTCAAAACGTGAAAGAAGCTTTCTGAGAAACTTCTTTCTGCTCTGTGAGTTCATCTCACAGACTTATCATTTCGACGTCAGGAAGCAGTTTGCTAACACTCTTTCGTGTAAACTGGAAAGTGATATTTGGGAGCCCATAGGGACCCATGGTGATAAATTAAATATCCTCACATTATAACTACAGAGAATCTCTCTGAGAGATTGCTTTCTGATGTGTGACTTCATCACACCGAGTTCCACCCTTCCCTTCTTGGAACAGTTTGCTAACACTGTTGTCGAGGATTCTGCAAAGGTATATTTGGGAGCTCATTGAGGGCTCTGGTGAAAAAGGAAATATCCTCACATAATAACTAAAGAGCAGCTTTCTGAGAAACTGCACTGCCATGTGTGAATGCAACTCACAGAGTTACACGTTTCTCTTCAGTGATCAGTTTGTTAACACAGTTTTCTGGAAATCTGCAATTAGATACTTCATAGCGCAATGAAACGTACGGTGACAAAGGAAACATCCACAGATGAAAACTAGAAAGAAGCTTTCTTAGAAACTTCTTGGTGATGTGTGAATTCATCTCACAGAGTTACACTTATGTTTCGTGGAGCAGTCCATTAACACTGTCTTTGAGGAACCTGAGAAGGGCTTCCTTGGATCGCATTGAGGCCTACGCTGATAAAGGAAATTTCATCCGTTCAACACGTGAAAGAAGCTTTCTGAGAAACTTCTTTCTGATCTGTGAGTTCATCTCACAGACTTATCATTTCGACTTCAGGAAGCAGTTTGCTAACACTCTTTTCGTGGAAACTGGAAAGTGATATTTGGGAGCCCATAGGGACCCATGGTGAAAAAGGAAATATCCTCACATAATAACTAGAGAGAAGCTTTCTGAGAGATTGCTTTCTGATGTGTGACTTCATCACACAGAGTTCCACCCTTCTCTTCTTGGAACAGTTTGCTAACACTGTTGTCGTGGATTCTGCAAAGGTATATTTGGGAGCTCATTGAGGGCTCTGGTGAAAAAGGAAATATCCTCACATAATAACTAAAGAGCAGCTTTCTGAGAAACTGCACTGCCATGAGTGAATGCAACTCACACAGTTACACGTTTCTCTTCAGTGATCATTTTGTTAACACAGTTTTCTGGAAATCTGCAATTAGATACTTCATAGCGCAATGAAACTTACAGTGACAAAGGAAACATCCACAGATGAAAACTAGAAAGAAGTTTTCTTCGACACTTCTTGGTGATGTGTGAATTCATCTCACAGAGTTACACTTCTGTTTCGTGGAGCAGTCCATTAACACTGTCTTTGAGGAACCTGAGAAGGGCATCCTTGGAACGCATTGAGGCCTACGCTGATAAAGGAAATTTCATCCGTTCAAAACGTGAAAGAAGCTTTCTGAGAAACTTCTTTCTGATATGTGAGTTCATCTCACAGACTTATAAGTTAGACTTCAGGAAGCAGTTTGCTAACACTCTTTTCGTCGAAACTGGAAAGTGATATTTGGGAGCCCACAGGGACCCATGGTGAAAAAGGAAATATCCTCACATAATAACTACAGAGAAGCTTTCTGAGAGATTGCTTTCTGATGTGTGACTTCATCACACCGAGTTCCACCCTTCCCTTCTTGGAACAGTTTGCTAACACTGTTGTCGTGGATTCTGCAAAGGTATATTTGGGAGCTCATTGAGGGCTCTGGTGAAAAAGGAAATATCCTCACATAATAACTAAAGAGCAGCTTTCTGACAAACTGCACTGCCATGTGTGAATGCAACTCACAGAGTGACACGTTTCTCTTCAGTGATCAGTTTGTTAACACAGTTTTCTGGAAATCTGCAATTAGATACTTCATAGCGCAATGAAACGTACGGTGACAAAGGAAACATCCACAGATGAAAAATAGAAAGAAGCTTTCTTAGAAAGTTCTTGGTGATGTGTGAATTCATCTCACAGGGTTACACTTATGTTTCGTGGAGCAGTCCGTTAACACTGTCTTTGAGGAACCTGAGAAGGGCTTTCTTGGATCGCACTGGGGGCTCCGCTGATAAAGGACATTTCATCCGTTCAAAACGTGAAAGAAGCTTTCTGAGAAACTTCATTCTGATCTGTGAGTTCATCTCACAGACTTATATTTTAGACTTCAGGAAGCAGTTTGCTAACACTCTTTTTGTGGAAACTGGAAAGTGATATTTGGGAGCCCGTAGGGTCCCATGGTGATAAAGGAAATATCCTCACATAATAACTACAGAGAAGCTTTCTGAGAGATTGCTTTCTGATGGGTGACTTCATCACACAGAGTTCCACCCTTCCCTTCTTGGAACAGTTTGCTAACACTGTTGTCATGGATTCTGCAAAGGTATACTGGGGAGCTCATTGAGGGCTCTGGTGAAAAAGGAAATATCCTCACATAATGACTAAAGAGCAGCTTTCTGAGAAGCTGCACAGCCATGTGTGAATGCAACTCACAGAGTTACACGTTTCTCTTCAGTGATCAGTTTGTTAACACAGTTTTCTGGAAATCTGCAATTAGATACTTCATAGCGCAATGAAACTTACGGTGACAAAGGAAACATTCACAGATGAAAACTAGAAAGAAGCTTTCTTTGAAACTTCTTGGTGATGTGTGAATTCATCTCACAGAGTTACACTTATGTTTCGTGGAGCAGTCCATTAACACTGTCTTTGAGGAACCTGAGACGGGCTTCCTTGGATCGCATTGAGGCCTGCGCTGATAAAGGAAATTTCATCCGTTCAAAATGTGTAAGAAGCTTTCTGAGAAACTACTTTCTGATCTGTGAGTTCATCTCACAGCCTTTTAATTTAGATTTCAGGAAGCAGTTTGCTAAAACTCTTTTTGTGGAAACTGGAAAGTGATATTTGGGAGCCCACAGGGACCCATGGTGATAAAGGAAGTATCCTCACATAATAACTACAGAGAAGCTTTCTGAGAGATTGCTTTCTGATGTGTGACTTCATCACACAGAGTTCCACCTTTCCCTTCTTGGAACAGTTTGCTAACACTGTTGTCTCCTATTCTGCAAAGGTATATTTGGGAGCTCATTGAGGGCTCTGGTGAAAAAGGAAATATCCTCACATAATAACTAAAGAGCAGCTTTCTGAGAAACTGCACTGCCATGTGTGAATGCAACTCACAGAGTTACACGTTTGTCTTGAGTGATCAGTTTGTTAACACAGTTTTCTGGAAATCTGCAATTAGATATTTCATAGCGCAATGAAAGTTACGGTGACAAAGGAAACATCCACAGATGAAAACTAGAAAGAAGCTTTCGTAGAAACTTCTTGGTGATGTGTGAATTCATCCCACAGAGTTACACTTATGTTTCGTGGAGCAGTCCATTAACACTGTCTTTGAGGAACCTGAGAAAGGCTTCCTTGGATCGCATTGAGGCCTACGCTGATAAAGGAAATTTCATCCGTTCAACACGTGAAAGAAGCTTTCTGAGAAACTTCTTTCTGATCTGTGAGTTCATCTCACAGACTTATCATTTCGACTTCAAGAAGCAGTTTGCTAACACTCTTTTCGTGGAAACTGGAAAGTGATATTTGGGAGCCCATAGGGACCCATGGTGAAAAAGGAAATATCCTCACATAATAACTAGAGAGAAGCTTTCTGAGAGATTGCTTTCTGATGTGTGACTTCATCACACAGAGTTCCACCCTTCTCTTCTTGGAACAGTTTGCTAACACTGTTGTCGTGGATTCTGCAAAGGTATATTTGGGAGCTCATTGAGGGCTCTGGTGAAAAAGGAAATATCCTCACATAATAACTAAAGAGCAGCTTTCTGAGAAACTGCACTGCCATGAGTGAATGCAACTCACACAGTTACACGTTTCTCTTCAGTGATCATTTTGTTAACACAGTTTTCTGGAAATCTGCAATTAGATACTTCATAGCGCTATGAAACTTACAGTGACAAAGGAAACATCCACAGATGAAAACTAGAAAGAAGTTTTCTTCGACACTTCTTGGTGATGTGTGAATTCATCTCACAGAGTTACACTTCTGTTTCGTGGAGCAGTCCATTAACACTGTCTTTGAGGAACCTGAGAAGGGCATCCTTGGAACGCATTGAGGCCTACGCTGATAAAGGAAATTTCATCCGTTCAAAACGTGAAAGAAGCTTTCTGAGAAATTTCTTTCTGATATGTGAGTTCATCTCACAGACTTATAAGTTAGACTTCAGGAAGCAGTTTGCTAACACTCTTTTCGTCGAAACTGGAAAGTGATATTTGGGAGCCCACAGGGACCCATGGTGAAAAAGGAAATATCCTCACATAATAACTACAGAGAAGCTTTCTGAGAGATTGCTTTCTGATGTGTGACTTCATCACACCGAGTTCCACCCTTCCCTTCTTGGAACAGTTTGCTAACACTGTTGTCGTGGATTCTGCAAAGGTATATTTGGGAGCTCATTGAGGGCTCTGGTGAAAAAGGAAATATCCTCACATAATAACTAAAGAGCAGCTTTCTGACAAACTGCACTGCCATGTGTGAATGCAACTCACAGAGTGACACGTTTCTCTTCAGTGATCAGTTTGTTAACACAGTTTTCTGGAAATCTGCAATTAGATACTTCATAGCGCAATGAACCTTACGGTGACAAAGGAAACATCCACAGAAGAAAACTTGAAAGAAGCTTTTTTGAAACTTCTTGGTGATGTGTGAATTCATCTCACAGAGTTACACTTATTTTTCGTGGAGCAGTATATTAACACTGTCTTTGAGGAACCTGAGAAGGGTTTCCTTGGATCGCATTGAGGCCTGCGCTGATAAAGGAAATTTCATGCGTTCAAAACGTGAAAGAAGCTTTCTGAGAAACTTCATTCTGATCTGTGAGTTCATCTCACAGACTTATAATTTAGACCTCAAGAAGCAGTTTGCTAACACTCTTTTCGTGGAAACTCTAAAGTGATATTTGGAAGCCCATAGGGACCCATGGTGATAAATTAAATATCCTCACATTATAACTACAGAGAATCTCTCTGAGAGATTGCTTTCTGATGTGTGACTTCATCACACCGAGTTCCACCCTTCCCTTCTTGGAACAGTTTGCTAACACTGTTGTCCTGGATTCTGCAAAGGTATATTTGGGAGCTCATTGAGGGCTCTGGTGAAAAAGGAAATATCCTCACATAATAACTAAAGAGCAGCTTTCTGAGAAACTGCACTGCCATGTGTGAATGCAACTCAGAGAGTTACACGTCTCTCTTCAGTGATCAGTTTGTTAACACAGTTTTCTGGAAATCTGCAATTAGATAATTCATAGCGCAATGAAACTTATGGTGACAAAGGAAACATCCACAGATGAAAACTAGAAAGAAGCTTTCTTAGAAACTTCTTGGTGATGTGTGAATTCATCTCACAGAGTTACACTTATGTTTCGTGGAGCACTCCATTAACACTGTCTTTGAGGAACCTGAGAAGGGCTTCCTTGGATCGCATTGAGGCCTACGCTGATAAAGGAAATTTCATCCCCTCAAAATGTGAAAGAAGCTTTCTGAGAAATTTCATTCTGATCTGTGAGTTCATCTCACAGACTTATAATTTAGACTTCAGGAAGCAGTGTGCTAACACTCTTTTCGTGGAAACTGGAAAGTGATACTTGGGAGCCCATAAGGACCCATGGAGATAAAGGAAATATTCTTACATAATAACTACAGAGAAGCTCACTGAGGGATTGCTTTCTGATGTGTGACTTCATCACACAGAGTTCCACCCTTCCCTTCTTGGAACAGTTTGCTAACACTGTGGTCGTGGATTCTGCCATGGTATATTTGGGAGCTCATTGAGGGCTCTGGTGAAAAAGGAAATATCCTCACATAATAACTAAAGAGCAGCTTTCTTAAAAACTGCACTGCCATGTGTGAATGCAACTCACAGAGTTACACGTTTCTCTTCAGTGATCAGTTTGTTAACAGAGTTTTCTGGAAATCTACAATTAGATACTTCATAGCGCAATGAAACTTACGGTGACAAAGGAAACCTCCACAGATGAAAACTAGAAAGAAGCTTTCTTAGAAACCTCTTGGTCATGTGTGAATTCATCTCACAGAGTTACACTTATGTTTCATGGAGCAGTCCATTAACACTGTCTTTGAGGAACCTGAGAAGGGCCTCCTTGGATCGCATTGAGGCCTCCACTGATAAAGGAAATTTCATCCATTCAATATGTGAAAGAAGCTTTCTGAGAAACTTCTTTCTGATCTGTGAGTTCATCTCACAGACTTATAATTTAGACTTCAGGAAGCAGTTTGCTAACACTCTTTTCGTGGAAAGTGGAAAGTGATATTTGAGAGCCCACAGGGACCCATGGTGAAAAAGGAAATATCCTCACATAATAACTACGGAGAAGCTTTCTGAGAGATTGCTTTCTGATGTGTGACTTCATCACACAGAGTTCCACCCTTCCCTTATTGGAACAGTTTGCTAACACTGTTGTCGTGGATTCTGCAAAGGTATATTTGGGAGCTCATTGAGGGCTCTGGTGAAAAAGGAAATATCCTCACATACTAACTAAAGGGCAGTTTCTGAGAAACTGCACTGCCATTTGTGAATGCAACTCACAGAGATACACGTTTTTCTTCAGTGGTCAGTTTGTTAACACAGTTTTCTGGAAATCTGCAATTAGAAACTTCATAGCGCAATGAAACTTACGGTGACGATGGAAACATCCACAGATGAAAACTAGAAAGAAGCTTTCTTAGAAACTTCTTGGTGATGTGTGAATTCATCTCACAGAGTTACACTTATGTTTCGTGGAGCAGTCCATTAACACTGTCTTTGAGGACCTGAGAAGGGCTTCCATGGATCGCATTGAGGCCTATGCTGAAAAAGGAAATTTCATCCCTTCAAAACTTGAAAGAAGCTTTCTGAGAAACTTCTGTCTGATCTGTGAGTTCATCTCACAGACTTATAATTTAGACTTCAGGAAGCAGTTTGCTAACACTCTTTTCTTGGAAACTGGAAAGTGATATTTGGGAGCCCATAGGGACCCTTGGTGATAAAGGAAATATCCTCACATAATAAGTAGAGAGAAGCTTTCTGAGAGATTGCTTTCTGATGTGTGACTTCATCACACAGAGTTCCACCCTTCTCTTCTTGGAACAGTTTGCTAACACTGTTGTTGTGGTTTCTGCAAAGGTATATTTGGGAGCTCATTGAGGGATCTGGTGAAAAAGGAAATATCCTCACATAATAACTAAAGAGCAGCTTTCTGAGAAACTGAATTGCCATGTGTGAATGCAACTCACAGAGTTACACGTTTCTCTTCAGTGACCAGTTTGTAACACAGATTTCTGGAAATCTGCAATTAGATACTTCATAGCGCAATGAAACTTACATTGACAAAGGAAGCATCCACAGATGAAAACTATAAAGAAGCTTTCTTCGACACTTCTTGGTGATGTGTGTATTCATCTCACAGAGTTGCACTTATGTTTCATGGAGCAGTCCATTAACACTGTCGTTGAGGAACCTGAAAAGGGCTTCCTTGGATCGCATTGAGTCCTATGCTGATAAAGGAAATTTCATCCCTTCAAAACGTGAAAGAAGCTTTCTGAGAAACTTCTTTCTGATCTGTGAGTTCATCTCACAGACTTATAATTTAAACTTCAGGAAGCAGTTTGCTAACACTCTTTTCGTGGAAACTTGCAAGTGATATTGGGAGCCCTTAGGGACCCATGGTGAAAAAGGAAATATCCTCACATAATAACTACAGAGAAGCTTACTGAGAGATTGCTTTCTGATGTGTGACTTCATCACACAGAGTTACACCCTTCCCTTCTTGGAACAGTTTGGTAACACTGTTGTCGTTAATTCTGCAAATTTATATTTGGGAGCTCATTGAGGGCTCTGGTGAAAAAGGATATATCCTCACATAATAACTAAAGAGCAGCTTTGTGAGAAACTGAATTGCCATGTGTGAATGCAACTCACAGAGATACACGTTTCTCTTCAGCGATCAGTTTGTTAACACAGTTTTCTGGAAATCTGCAATTAGAAACTTCATAGCGCAATGAAACTTACGGTGACGATGGAAACATCCATAGATGAAAATTAGAAAGAAGCTTTCATAGAAACTTCTTGGTGATGTGTGAATTCTTCTCACCGAGGTTCACTTATGTTTCGTGGAGCAGTCCATTAACACTGTCTTTGAGGAACCTGAGAAGGGCTTCCTTGGATCGCATTGAGGCCTACGCTGATAAAGGAAATTTCATCCGTTCAAAACGTGAAAGAAGCTTTCTGAGAAACTTCTTTCTGATGTGTGAGTTCATCTCCCAGACTTATAATTTAGACTTCAGGAAGCAGTTTGCTAACACACTTTTCGTGGAAAATGGAAAGTGATATTTGGGAGCCCTCAGGGAACCATGGTGAAAAAGGAAATATCCTCACATAATAACTACAGAGATGCTTTCTGAGAGATTGCTTTCTGATGTGTGACTTCATCACACAGAGTTCCACCCTTCCCTTCTTGGAACAGTTTGCTAACACTGTTGTCGTGGATTCTGCAATGGTATATTTGGGAACTCATTGAGGGCTCTGGTGAAAAAGGAAATATCCTCACATAATAACTAAAGAGCAGCTTTGGGAGAAACTACACTGCCATGTGTGAACGCAACTCACAGAGTTACACGTTTCTCTTCAGTGATCAGTTTGTTAACACAGTTTTCTGGAAATCTGCAATTAGATACTTCAGAGCGCAATGAACCTTACGGTGACAAAGGAAACATCCACAGATGAAAACTAGAAAGAAGCTTTCTTAGAAACTTCTTGGTGATGTGTGAATTCATCTCACAGAGTTACACTTATGTTTCGTGGAGCAGTCCATTAACACTGTCATTGAGGAACCTGAGAAGGGCTTCCTTGGATCGCATTTAGGCCTACGCTGATAAAGGAAATTTCATCCGTTCAAAACGTGAAAGAAGCTTTCTGAGAAACTTCTTTCTGATCTGTGAGTTCATCTCACAGACTTATAATTTAGACTTCAGGAAGCAGTTTGCTAACACTCTTTTCGTGGAAACTGGAAAGTGATATTTGGGAGCCCATAGGGACCCATGGTTTAAAAAGGAAATATCCTCACATAGTAACTACAGAGAAGATTTCGGAGAGATTGCTTTCTGATGTGTGACTTCATCACACAGAGTTCCACCTTCCCTTCTTGGAACAGTTTGCTAACACTGTTGTCGTGGATTCTGCAAAGGTATATTTGGGAGCTTATTGAGGGCTCTGGTGAAAAACTAAATATAATCACATAATAACTAAAGAGCAGCTTTCTGAAAAACTGCACTGCCTATGTGTGAATGCAACTCACAGAGTTACAGGTTTCTCTTCAGTGATCAGTTTGTTAACACGGTTTTCTGGAAATCTGCAATTAGATACTTCATAGCGCAATGAAAATTATGGTGACAAAGGAAACATCCACAGATGAAAACTAGAAAGAAGCTTTCTTAGACACTTCTTGGTGATGTGTGAATTCATCTCACAGAGTTACACTTATGTTTCGTGGAGCAGTCCATTAACACTGTTTTTGAGGAACCTGTGAAGGGCTTCCTTGGATCACATTGATTCCTACGCTGATAAAGGAAATTTCACCTGTTGAAAACGTGAAAGAAACTTTCTGAGAAACTTCTTTCTGATTTGTGAGTTCATCTCACAGACTTATAATTTAAACTTCAGGAAGCAGTTTGCTAACACTCTTTTCGTGGAAAGTGGAAAGTGATATTTGGGAGCCCACAGGGACCCATGGTGAAAAATGTAATATCCCCACATAATAACTACAGAGAAGCTTTCTGAGAGATTGCTTTCTGATGTGTGACTTCATCACACAGAGTTCCACCCTTCCTTCTTGGAACAGTTTGCTAATACTCTTGTCTTGGATTCCGCAAAGGTATATTTGGGAGCTCATTGAGAGCTCTGGTGAAAAAGGAAATATCCTCACATAATAAGTAAAGAGCAGCTTTCTGAGAAACTGCACTGCCATGTGTGAATTCAACTCACAGAGTTACACGTTTCTCTTCAGTGATCAGTTTGTTAACACAGTTTTCTGGAAATCTGCAATTAGATACTTCATAGCGAAATGAAACTTATGGTGACAAAGGAAACATCCACAGATGAAAACTAGAAAGAAGCTTTCTTAGAAATTTCTTGGTGATGTGTGAATTCATCTCACAGAGTTACAGTTATGTTTCGTGGAGCAGTCCATTAACACTGTCTTTGAGGAACCTGAGAAGGGCTTCCATGGATCGCATTGAGGCCTACGCTGATAAAGGAAATTTCATCCTTTCAAAACGTGAAAGAACTTTCTGAGAAACTTCTTTCTGATCTGTGAGTTCATCTCACAGACTTATAATTTAAACTTCAGGAAGCAGTGTGCTAACACTCTTTTCGTGGATACTGGAAAGTGTTATTTGGGAGCCCATAGGGACCCATGGTGAAAAAGGAAATATCCTCACATAATAACTACAGAGAAGCTTTCTGAGAGATTGCTTTCTGATGTGTGAATTCATCACACAGAGTTCCACCCTTCCCATCTTGGAACAGTTTGGTAACACTGTTGTCGTGGATTCTGCAAAGGTATATTTGGGAGCTCATTGAGGGCTCTGGTGAAAAAGGAAATATCCTCACATAATAACTAAAGAGCAGCTTTCTGAAAATCTGCACTGCGCTGTGTGAATGCAACTCATAGCTTTACACGTTTCTCTTCAGTGATCAGTTTGTTAACACAGTTTTCTGGAAATCTGCAATTAGATCCTTCATAGCACAATGAAACTTACGGTGACAAAGGAAACATCCACAGATGAAAACTAGAAAGAAGCTTTCATAGAAACTTCTTGGTGATGTGTGAATTCATCCCACAGAGTTACACTTATGTTTCGTGGAGCAGTCCATTAACACTGTCATTGAGGAAACTGAGAAGGGCTTCCTTGGATCGCATTTAGGCCTACGCTGATAAAGGAAATATCATCCGTTCAAAACGTGAAAGAAGCTTTCTGAGAAACTTCTTTCTGATCTGTGAGTTCATCTCACAGACTTATAATTTAGACTTCAGGAAGCAGTTTGCTAACACTCTTTTCGTGGAAACTGGAAAGTGATATTTGGGAGCCCATAGGGACCCATGGTTTAAAAAGGAAATATCCTCACATAATAACTACAGAGAAGATTTCGGAGAGATTGCTTTCTGATGTGTGACTTCATCACACAGAGTTCCACCCTTCCCTTCTTGGAACAGTTTGCTAACACTGTTGTCTTGGATTCTGCAAAGGTATATTTGGGAGCTCATTGAGGGCTCTGGTGAAAAAGGAATTATCCTCACATAATAACTAAAGAGCAGTTTTCTGAGAAACTACAATGGCATGTGTGAATGCAACTCACAGAGTTACACGTTTCTCTTCAGTGATCAGTTTGTTAACACAGGTTTCTGGAAATCTGCAATTAGATACTTCATAGCGCAATGAAACTTACGGTGACAAAGGAGGCATCCACAGAAGAAAACTAGAAAGAAGCTTTCTTAGACATTTCTTGGTGATGTGTGAATTCATCTCACAGAGTTACACTTAAGTTTCGTGGAACAGTCGATTAACACTGTCTTTGAGGAACCTGAGAAGGGTTTCCTGGATTGCATTGGGGCCTACGCTGATAAGGGATATTTCATCCGTTCAAAACGTGAAATAAGCTTTCTGAGAAATTTCTTTCTGATCTGTGAGTTCATCTCACAGACTTATAATTTCGACTTCAGGAAGCAGTTTGCTAAAACTCTTTTCGTGGAAACTGGAAATTGATATTTAGAGCCCTTAGGGACCCATGGTGGAATAGGAAACATCCTCACATAATAACTACAAAGAAGCTTTCTGAGAGATTGCTTTCTGATGTGTGACGTCATCACACAGAGTTCCACGCTTACCTTCTTGGAACAGTTTGCTAACACTGTTGTCATGGACTGTGCAAAGGTATATTTTTAGCTCATTGAGGGCTCTGGTGAAAAAGGAAATATCCTCACATAATAACTAAAGAGCAGCTTTCTGAGAGACTGCACTACCATGTGTGAATGCAACTCACAGAGTTACACGTCTCTCTTCAGTGATCAGTTTGTTAACACAGTTTTCTGTTAATCTGCAATTAGATACTTCATAGCGCAATGAACCTTACGGTGACAAAGTAAACATCCACAGACGAAAACTAGCAAGAAACTTTCTTAGAAACATCTTGGTGATGTGTGAATTCATCTCAAAGAGTTACACTTATGTTTCGTGGAGCAGTCCATTAACACTGTCTTTGAGGAACCTGAGAAGGGCTTCCTTGATCGCATTGAGGCCTACGCTGATAAAGGAAATTTCATCCGTTCAAAACGTGAAAGAAGCTTTCTGAGAAACTTCTTTCTGATCTGTGAGTTCATCTCACAGACTTATAATTTAGACTTCAGGAAGCAGTTTGCTAACACTCTTTTCGTGGAAACTGGAAAGTGATATTTGGGAGTCCATAGGGACCCATGGTGAAAAAGGAAATATCCTCACATAATAACCGCAGAGAATGCTTTCTGAGAGATTGCTTTCTGATGTGTGACTTCATCACACTGAGTTCCAACCTTCTCTTCTTGGAACAGTTTGCTAACACTGTTGTCGTGGATTCTGCAAAGGTATATTTGGGAGCTCATTGAGGGCTCTGGTGAAAAAGGAACATATCTCACATCATAACTAAAGAGCAGCTTTCTGAGAAAGTACATTGCCATGTGTGAATGCAACTCACAGAGTTACACGTTTCTCTTCAGTGATCAGTTTGTTAACACAGTTTTCTGGAAATCTGCAATTAGATAATTCATAGCGCAATGAACCTTACGGTGACAAAGGAAACATCCACAGATGAAAACTAGAAAGAAGTTTTCTTAGAAACTTCTTGGTGATGTGTGAATTCATCTCACAGAGGTACACTTATTTTTCGTGGAGCAGTCCATTAAAACTCTCTTTGAGGAACCTGAGAAGGGCTTCCTGGATTGCATTGAGGCCTACGCTGAGAAGGGATATTTCATCCGTTCAAAACGTGAAATAAGCTTTCTGAGAAACTTCTTTCTGATCTGTGAGTTCATCTCACAGACTTATAATTTCGACTTCAGGAAGCAGTTTGCTAACACTCTTTTCGTGGAAACTGGAAATTGATATTTGGGAGCCCTTAGGGACCCATGGTGGAATAGGAAACATCCTCACATAATAACTACAGAGAAGCTTTCTGAGAGATTGCTTTCTGATGTGTGACTTCATCTCACAGAGTTCCACACTTACCTTCTTGGAACAGTTTGCTAACACTGTTGTCATGGACTGTGCAAAGGTATATTTGGTAGCTCATTGAGGGCTCTGGTGAAAAAGGAAATATCCTCACATAATAACTAAAGAGCAGCTTTCTGAGAGACTGCACTACCATGTGTGAATGCAATTCACAGAGGTACACGTTTGTCTTCAGTGATCAGTTTGTTAAAACAGTTTTTGGAAATCTGCAATTAGATACTTCATAGCGCAATGAACCTTACGGTGACAAAGGAAACATCCACAGATGACAACGAGAAAGAAGCTTTCTTAGAAACTTCTTGGTGATGTGTGAATTCATCTCACAGAGTTACACTTATTTTTCGTGGAGCAGTCGATTAACACTGTCTTTGAGGAACCTGAGAAGGGCTTCCTTGGATCGCATTGAGGCCTACGCTGATAAAGGAAATTTCATCCGTTCAAAACGTGAAAGAAGCTTTCTGAGAAACTTCTTTCTGATCTGTGAGTTCATCTCACAGACTTATAATTTAGACTTCAGGAAGCAGTTTGCTAACACTCTTTTACGTGGAAACTGTAAAGTGATATTTGGGAGCCCATAGGGACCCATGGTGAAAAAGGAAATATCCTCATAGAATAACTAGAGAGAAGATTTCTGAGAGATTGCTTTGTGATGTGTGACTTCATCACACAGAATTCCCCCCTTCCCTTCTTGGAACAATTTGCTAAACTGTTATCATGGACTCTGCAAAGGTATATTTGGGAGCTGATTGAGGGCTCTGGTGAAAAAGGAAATATCCTCACATAATAAATAAAGAGCAGCTTTCTGAGAAACTGCACTGCCATGTGTGAATGCAACTCACAGAATTACACGTTTCTTTTCAGTGATCAGTTTGTTAACACAGTTTTCTGGAAATCGGCAATTATATACTTCGTAGCGCAATGAACCTTACGGTGACAAAGGAAACATCCACAGATGAAAACTAGCAAGAAGCTTTCTTGGAAACTTCTTGGTGATGTGTGAATTCATCTCACAGAGTTACACTTATGTTTCGTGGAAGAGTCCATTAACACTGTCTTTGAGGAACCTGAGAAGGGCCTCCTTGGATCACATTGAGGCCTACGCTGATAAAGGAAATTTCATCCGTTCAAAACGTGAAAGAAGCTTTCTGAGAAACTTCTTTCTGATCTGCTGAGTTCATCTCACAGACTTATAATTTAGACTTCAGGAAGCAGTTTGCTAAAACTCTTTTCGTGGAAACTGGAAAGTGATATTTGGGAGCCCATAGGGACCAGATGGAGAAAAAGGGAATATCCTCACATAATAACTACAGAGAAGCTTTCTGAGAGATTGCTTTTGATGTCTGACTTCATCACACAGAGTTCCACCTTCCCTTCTTGGAACAGTTTGCTAACACTGTTGTCGTGGATTTCTGAAAAGGTATATTTGGGAGCTCATTGAGGGCTCTGGTGAAAAAGGAAATATCCTCACATAATAACTAAAGAGCAGCTTTCTGAGAAACTGCACTGCCATGTGTGAATGCAACTCACAGAGGTACACGTTTCTCTTCAGTGATCAGTTTGTTAACACAGTTATCTGGAAATCTGCAATTAGATTCTTCATAGCGCAGTGAACTTTACGGTGACAGAGGAAACATCCACAGATGAAAACCAGAAAGAAGCTTTCAGAGACACTTCTTGGTGATGTGTGAATTCATCTCACAGAGTTACACTTATGTTTCGTGGAGCAGTCCATTAACACTGTCTTTGAGGAACCTGAGAAGGGCTTCCTGGGATCGCATTGAGGCCTACGCTGATAAAGGAAATATCATTCGTTCCAAAGGGGAAAAAAGCTTTCAGAGAAACTTCTTTCTGATCTGTGAGTTCATCTCACAGACTTATAATTTAGACTTCAGGAAGCAGTTTGCTAACAATCTTTTCATGGAAACTGGAAATTGATATTTGGGAGCCCTTAGGGACCCATGGTGAAAAATGAAATATCCTCACAAAATAACTACAGAGAAGCTTTCTGAGAGATTGCTTTCTGATGTGTGACTTCATCACACAGAGCTCCACCATTCCCACTTGGAACAGTTTGGTAACACTTTTGTCGTGGATTCTGCAAAGGTATATTTGGGAGCTCATTGAGGGGTCTGGTGAAAAAGGAAATATCCTCACATAATAACTAAAGAGCAGCTTTCTGAGAAACTGCACTGCCTTGTGTGAATGCAACTAACAGAGGTACACGTTCCTCTTCAGTGATCAGTTTGTTAACACAGTTTTCTGGAAATCTGCAATTAGATACTTCATAGCGCAGTGAAATTTACAGTGACAGAGGAAACATCCACAGATGAAAATCAGAAAGAAGCTTTCTTAGACACTTCTTGGTGATGTGTGAATTCATCTCACAGAGTTACACTTATGTTTCGTGTAGCAGTCCATTAACAATGTCTTTGAGGAACCTGAGAAGAGCTTCCTGGGATCGCATTGAGGCCTACGCTGATAAAGGAAATTTCATCCGTTCAAAAGGTGAAAGAAGCTTTCAGAGAAACTTCTTTCTGATCTGTGAGTTCATCTCACAGACTTATAATTTAGACTTCAGGAAGCAGTTTGCTAACACTCTTTTCGTGGAAATTGGAAAGTGATATTTGGGAGCAGTTAGGGACCATGGTGAAAAAGGAAATATCCTCACATAATAACTACAGAGATGCTTTCTGAGACATTGCTTTCTGATGTGTGACTTCATCACACAGAGTTCCAAACTTCCCTTCTTGGAACAGTTTGCTAACACTGTTGTCGTGGATTCTGCAAAGCTATATTGGGAGCTCATTTAGGGCTCGGGTGAAAAAGGAATCATCCTCACATAATAACTAAAGAGCAGCTTTCTGAGAAACTGCATTGCCATGTGTGAATGCAACTCACAGAGTTACACGTTTCTCTTCAGTGATCAGTTTGTTAACACAGTTTTCTGGAAATCGGCAATTAGATACTTCGTAGCGCAATGAACCTTACGGTGACAAAGGAAACATCCACAGATGAAAACTAGCAAGAAGCTTTCTTGGAAACTTCTTGGTGATGTGTGAATTCATCTCAAAGAGTTACACTTATGTTTCGTGGAAGAGTCCATTAACACTGTCTTTGAGGAACCTGAGAAGGGCCTCCTTGGATCACATTGAGGCCTACGCTGATAAAGGAAATTTCATCCGTTCAAAACGTGAAAGAAGCTTTCTGAGAAACTTCTTTCTGATCTGCGAGTTCATCTCACAGACTTATAATTTAGACTTCAGGAAGCAGTTTGCTAAAACTCTTTTCGTGGAAACTGGAAAGTGATATTTGGGAGCCCATAGGGACAGATGGAGAAAAAGGAAATATCCTCACATAATAACTACAGAGAAGCTTTCTGAGAGATTGCTTTTTGATGTGTGACTTCATCACACAGAGTTCCACCTTTCCCTTCTTTTAACAGTTTGCTAACACTGTTGTCGTGGTTCTGAAAAGGTATATTTGGGAGCTCATTGAGGGCTCTGGTGAAAAAGGAAATATCCTCACATAATAACTAAGAGCAGCTTTCTGAGAAACTGCACTGCCATGTGTGAATGCAACTCACAGAGGTACACGTTTCTCTTCAGTGATCAGTTTGTTAACACAGTTATCTGGAAATCTGCAATTAGATTCTTCATAGCGCAGTGAACTTTACGGTGACAGAGGAAAAATCCACAGATGAAAACCAGAAAGAAGCTTTCTTAGACACTTCTTGGTGATGTGTGAATTCATCTCACAGAGTTACACGTATGTTTCGTGGAGCAGTCCATTAACACTGTCTTTGAGGAACCTGAGAAGGGCTTCCTGGGATCGCATTGAGGCCTACGCTGATAAAGGAAATATCATCCGTTCAAAAGGGGAAAAAAGCTTTCAGAGAAACTTCTTTCTGATCTGTGAGTTCATCACACAGACTTATAATTTAGACTTCAGGAAGCAGTTTGCTAACAATCTTTTCATGGAAACTGGAAAGTGATATTTGGGAGCAGTTAGGGACCCATGGTGAAAAAGGAAATATCCTCACATAATAACTACAGAGATGCTTTCTGAGACATTGCTTTCTGATGTGTGACTTCATCACACAGAGTTCCAAACTTCCCTTCTTGGAACAGTTTGCTAACACTGTTGTCGTGGATTCTGCAAAGGTATATTTGGGAGCTCATTGAGGGCTCTGGTGAAAAAGGAAATATCCTCACATAATAACTAAAGAGCAGCTTTCTGAGAAACTACAATGCCATGTGTAAATGCAGCTCACAGAGTTACACGTTTCTCTTCAGTGATCAGTTTGTTAACACAGTTTTTGGGAATCTGCAATTAGATACTTCATAGCGCAATGAAACTTACGGTGACAAAGGAGGCATCCACAGAAGAAAACTAGAAAGAAGCTTTCTTAGACATTTCTTGGTGATTTGTGAATTCATCTCACAGAGTTACACTTATGTTTCGTGGAGCAGTCGATTAACACTGTCTTTGAGGAACCTGAGAAGGGCTTCCTGGATTGCATTGAGGCCTACGCTGAGAAGGGATATTTCATCCGTTCAAAACGTGAAATAAGCTTTCTGAGAAACTTCTTTCTGATCTGTGAGTTCATCTCACAGACTTATAATTTCGACTTCAGGAAGCAGTTTGCTAACACTCTTTTCGTGGAAACTGCAAACTGATATTTTGGAGCCCTTAGGGACCCATGGTGGAATAGGAAACATCCTCACATAATAACTACAGAGAAGCTTTCTGAGAGATTGCTTTCTGATGTGTGACTTCATCACACAGAGTTCCACGCTTACCTTCTTGGAACAGTTTGCTAACACTGTTGTCATGGACTGTGCAAAGGTATATTTGTTAGCTCATTGAGGGCTCTGGTGAAAAAGGAAATATCCTCACATAATAACTAAAGTGCAGCTTTCTGAGAGACTGCACTACCATGTGTGAATGCAACTCACAGAGTTACACGTCTCTCTTCAGTGATCAGTTTGTTAACACAGTTTTCTGTTAATCTGCAATTAGATACTTCATAGCGCAATGAACCTTACGGTGACAAAGTAAACATCCACAGACGAAAACTAGCAAGAAACTTTCTTAGAAACATCTTGGTGATGTGTGAATTCATCTCAAAGGGTTACACTTATGTTTCGTGGAGCAGTCCATTAACACTGTCTTTGAGGAACCTGAGAAGGGCTTCCTTTGATCGCATTGAGGCCTACGCTGATAAAGGCAATTTCATCCGTTCAAAACGTGAAAGAAGCTTTCTGAGAAACTTCTTTCTGATCTGTGAGTTCATCTCACAGACTTATAATTTAGACTTCAGGAAACAGTTTGCTAACACTCTTTTCGTGGAAACTGGAAAGTGATATTTGGGAGTCCATAGGGACCCATGGTGAAAAAGGAAATATCCTCACATAATAAACACAGGGATGCTTTCTGAGACATTGCTTTCTGATGTGTGACTTCATCACACTGAGTTCCAACCTTCCCTTCTTGGAAAAGTTTGCTAACACTGTTGTCGTGGATTCTGCAAATGTATATTTGGGAGCTCATTTAGGGCTCTGGTGAAAAAGGAAACATTATCACATCATAACTAAAGAGCAGCTTTCTGAGAAAGTGCATTGCCATGTGTGAATGCAACTCACAGAGTTACACGTTTCTCTTCAGTGATCAGTTTGTTAACACAGTTTTCTGGAAATCTGCAATTAGATACTTCATAGCGCAATGAACCTTACGGTGACAAAGGAAACATCCACAGATGAAAACTAGAAAGAAGTTTTCTGAGAAACTTCTTGGTGATGTGTGAATTCATCTCACAGAGGTACACTTATTTTTCGTGGAGCAGTCCATTAAAACTCTCTTTGAGGATCCTGAGAAGGGCTTCCTTGGATCGCAATGAGGACTATGCTGATAAAGGAAATTTCATCCGTTCAAAACGTGAAAGAAGCTTCCTGAGAAACTTCTTTCTGATCTGTGAGTTTATCTCACAGACTCTAATTTAGACTTCAGGAAGCAGTTTGCTAACACTCTTTTCGTGGAAACTGGAAAGTGATATTTGGGAACCCATAGTAACCCATGGTGAAAAAGGAAATATCCTCACATAATAACTACAGAGAAGCTTTCTGAGAGACTGCTTTCTGATGTGTGACTTCATCACACAGAGTTCCACCCTTCCCTTCTTGGAACAGTTTGCTGACACTGTTGTTGTGGATTCTGCAAAGTTATATTTGGGAGCTCATTTGGGGCTCTGGTGAAAAACTAAATATAATCACATAATAACTAAAGAGCAGCTTTCTGAAAAACTGCACTGCCATGTGTGAATGCAACTCACAGAGTTACACGTTTCTCTTCAGTGATCAGTTTGTTAACACAGTTTTCTGGAAATCTGCAATTAGATACTTTATAGCGCAATGAAACTTATGGTGACAAAGGAAACATCCACAGATGAAAACTAGAAAGAAGCTTTCTTAGAAACTTCTTGGTGATGTGTGAATTCATCTCACAGAGTTAGACTTATGTTTCGTGGAGCAGTCCATTAACACTGTCTTTGAAGAACCTGAGAAGGGCTTCCTTGGATCGCATTGAGGCCTACGCTGATAAAGGAAATATCATCCGTTCAAAACGTGAAAGAAGCTTTCTGAGAAACTTCTTTCTGATCTGTCAGTTCATCTCACAGACTTATAATTTAGTCTTCAGGAAGCAGTTTGCTAACACTCTTTTCGTGGAAACTGGAAAGTGATATTTGGGAGCCCATAGGGACCCATTGAGAAAAAGGAAATATCCTCACATAATAACTACAGAGAAGATTTCGGAGAGATTGATTTCTGATGTGTGACTTCATCACACAGAGTTCCAGCTTCCCTTCTTGGAACAGTTTGCTAACACTGTTGTCGTGGATTCTGCAAAGGTATATTTGGGAGCTCATTGAGGGCTCTGGTGAAAAAGGAAATATCCTCACATAATAACTAAAGAGCAGCTTTCTGAGAAACTACAATGGCATGTGTGAATGCAACTCACAGAGTTACACGTTTCTCTTCAGTGATCAGTTTGTTAAAACAGTTTTTGGAAATCTGCAATTAGATACTTCATAGCGCAATGAAATTTAAGGTGACAAAGGAGGCTTCCAGAGAAGAAAACTAGAAAGAAGCTTTCTTAGACATTTCTTGGTGATTTGTGAATTCATCTCACAGAGTTACACTTATGTTTCGTGGAGCAGTCGATTAACACTGTCTTTGAGGAACCTGAGAAGGGCTTCCTGGATTGCATTTAGGCCTACGCTGAGATGGGATATTTCATCCGTTCAAAACGTGAAATAAGCTTTCTGAGAAACTTCTTTCTGATCTGTGAGTTCATCTCACAGACTTATAATTTCGACTTCAGGAAGCAGTTTGCTAACACTCTTTTCGTGGAAACTGGAAATTGATATTTGGGAGCCCTTAGGGACCCATGGTGGAATAGGAAACATCCTCACATAATAACTACAGAGAAGCTTTCTGAGAGATTGCTTTCTGATGTGAGACTTCATCTCACAGAGTTCCACACTTACCTTCTTGGAACAGTTTGCTAACACTGTTGTCATGGACTGTGCAAAGGTATATTTGTTAGCTCATTGAGGGCTCTGATGAAAAAGGAAATATCCTCACATAATAACTAAAGAGTAGCTTTCTGAGAGACTGCACTAAAATGTGTGAATGCAATTCACAGAGGTACACGTTTGTCTTCAGTGATCAGTTTGTTAAAACAGTTTTTGGAAATCTGCAATTAGATACTTCATAGAGCAATGAACCTCACGGTGACAAAGGAAACATCCACAGATGACAACGAGAAAGAAGCTTTCTTAGAAACTTCTTGGTGATGTGTGAATTCATCTCACAGAGTTACACTTATTTTTCGTGGAGCAGTCCATTACACTGTATTTGAGGAACCTGAGTAGGGCTTCCTGGATTGCATTGAGGCCTACGCTGATAATGGATATTTGATCCGTTCAAAACGTGAAAGAAGCTTTCTGAGAAACTTCTTTCTTATCTGTGAGTTCATCTCACAGACTTATAATTTCGACTTCAGGAACCAGTTTGCTAACACTTTTTTCGTGGAAACTGGAAAGTGATATTTCGGAGCCCTTAGGGACCTAAGGTGAAAAAGGAAATATCCTCACATAATAACTACAGAGATACTTTCTGAGACCTGGCTTTCTGATGTGTGACTTCATCACACAGAGTTCCAAACTTCCCTTCTTGGAACAGTTTGCTAACACTGTTGTCGTGGATTCCGCAAAGGTATATTGGGAGCTCATTGAGGGCTATGGTGAAAAAGGAAATATCCTCACATAATAACTAAAGAGCAGGTTTCTGAGAAACTGCACTGCCATGTGTGAATGCAACTCACAGAGTTACACGTTTCTCTTCAGTGATCAGTTTGTTAACACAGTTTTCTGGAAATCTGCAATTAGATATTTCACAGCGCAATGAAACTTACGGTGAAAAGGAAACATCCATATAATGAAAACTAGAAAGAAGCTTTCTTAGAAACTTCTTGGTGATGTGTGAATTCATCTCACAGAGTTACACTTATGTTTCGTGGAGCAGTCCATTATCACTGTCTTTGAGGAACCTGAGAAGGGCTTCCTTGGATCGCATTGAGGCCTACGCTGATAAAGGAAATCTCATCCGTTCAAAACGTGAAAGAAGCTTTCTGAGAAACTTCTTTCTGATCTGTGAGTTCATCTCACAGACTTATAATTTAGACTTCAGGAAGCAGTTTGCTAACACTCTTTTCGTGGAAACTAGAAAGTGATATTTGGGAGCCCACAGGGACCCATGGTGAAAAAGGAAATATCCTCACATAATAACTACAGAGAAGCTTTCTGAGAGATTGCTTTCTGATGTGTGACTTCATCACACAGAGTTCCACCCTTCCCTTCTTGGAACAGTTTGCTAACACTGTTTTCGTGGTTTCTGCAAAGGTATATTTGGGAGCTCATTGAGGGCTCCGGTGAAAAAGGAAATATCCTCACATAATAACTAAAGAGCAGCTTTCTGAGAAACTGCACTGCCATGTGTGAATGCAACTCACAGAGTTACACGTTTCTCTTCAGTGATCAGATTGTTAACACAGTTTTCTTGAAATCTGCAATTAGATACTTCATAGCGCAATGAAACTTAAGGTGAAAAGGAAACATCCACAGATGAAAACTTCAAAGAAGCTGTCTTAGAAACTTCTTGGTGATGTGTGAATTCATCTCACAGAGTTACACTTATGTTTCGTGGAGCAGTCCATTAACACTGTCTTTGAGGAACCTGAGAAGAGCTTCCTTGGATCGCACTGAGGCCTATGCTCATAAAGGAAATTTCATCCGTTCAAAACGTGAAAGAAGTATTCTGAGAAACTTCTTTCTGATCTGTGAGTTCATCTCACAGACTTATAATTTAGACTTCAGGAAGCAGTTTGCTAACACTCTTTTCATGGAAACTGGAAAGTGATATTTGGGAGCCCATAGGGACCCATGGTGAAAAAGGAAATATCCTCACATAATAACTACAGAGAAGCTTTCTGAGAGATTGCTTTCTGATGTGTCACTTCATCACACAGAGGTCCATCCTTCCCTTCTTGGACAGTTTGCTAACACTGTTGTCGTGGATTCTGCAAAGGTATATTTGGGAGCTCATTCAGGGCTCTGGTGAAATAGGAAATATCCTCACATAATAACTAAGGAGCAGGTATTTGAGAAACTGCACTGCCATGTGTGAATGCAACTCACAGAGTTACACATTTCTCTTCAGTGATCAGTTTGTTAACACAGTTTTCTGGAAATCTGCAATTAGACACTTCATCGCACAATGAAACTTACGGTGACAAGGAAACATCCACAGATGAAAATTAGAAAGAAACTTTCTTAAAACTTCTTGGTGATGTGTGAATTCATCTCACAGAGTTACACTTATGTTTCGTGGAGCAGTCGATTAACACTGTCTTTGAGGAACCTGAGAAGGGCTTCCTGGATTGCATTGAGGCCTACGCTGAGAAGGGATATTTCATCCGTTCAAAACGTGAAATAAGCTTTCTGAGAAACTTCTTTCTGATCTGTGAGTTCATCTCACAGACTTATAATTTCGACTTCAGGAAGCAGTTTGCTAACACTCTTTTCGTGGAAACTGCAAACTGATATTTGGAGCCCTTAGGGACCCATGGTGGAATAGGAAACATCCTCACATAATAACTACAGAGAAGCTTTCTGAGAGATTGCTTTCTGATGTGTGACTTCATCACACAGAGTTCCACGCTTACCTTCTTGGAACAGTTTGCTAACACTGTTGTCATGGACTGTGCAAAAGTATATTTGTTAGCTCATTGAGGGCTCTGGTGAAAAAGGAAATATCCTCACATAATAACTAAAGTGCAGCTTTCTGAGAGACTGCACTACCATGTGTGAATGCAACTCACAGAGTTACACGTCTCTCTTCAGTGATCAGTTTGTTAACACAGTTTTCTGTTAATCTGCAATTAGATACTTCAAAGCGCAATGAACCTTACGGTGACAAAGTAAACATCCACAGACGAAAACTAGCAAGAAACTTTCTTAGAAACATCTTGGTGATGTGTGAATTCATCTCAAAGGGTTACACTTATGTTTCGTGGAGCAGTCCATTAACACTGTCTTTGAGGAACCTGAGAAGGGCTTCCTTTGATCGCATTGAGGCCTACGCTGATAAAGGCAATTTCATCCGTTCAAAACGTGAAAGAAGCTTTCTGAGAAACTTCTTTCTGATCTGTGAGTTCATCTCACAGACTTATAATTTAGACTTCAGGAAACAGTTTGCTAACACTCTTTTCGTGGAAACTGGAAAGTGATATTTGGGAGTCCATAGGGACCCATGGTGAAAAAGGAAATATCCTCACATAATAAACACAGGGATGCTTTCTGAGACATTGCTTTCTGATGTGTGACTTCATCACACTGAGTTCCAACCTTCCCTTCTTGGAAAAGTTTGCTAACACTGTTGTCGTGGATTCTGCAAATGTATATTTGGGAGCTCATTTAGGGCTCTGGTGAAAAAGGAAACATTATCACATCATAACTAAAGAGCAGCTTTCTGAGAAAGTGCATTGCCATGTGTGAATGCAACTCACAGAGTTACACGTTTCTCTTCAGTGATCAGTTTGTTAACACAGTGTTCTGGAAATCTGCAATTAGATACTTCATAGCGCAATGAACCTTACGGTGACAAAGGAAACATCCACAGATGAAAACTAGAAAGAAGTTTTCTGAGAAACTTCTTGGTGATGTGTGAATTCATCTCACAGAGGTACACTTATTTTTCGTGGAGCAGTCCATTAAAACTCTCTTTGAGGATCCTGAGAAGGGCTTCCTTGGATCGCAATGAGGACTATGCTGATAAAGGAAATTTCATCCGTTCAAAACGTGAAAGAAGCTTCCTGAGAAACTTCTTTCTGATCTGTGAGTTTATCTCACAGACTCTAATTTAGACTTCAGGAAGCAGTTTGCTAACACTCTTTTCGTGGAAACTGGAAAGTGATATTTGGGAACCCATAGTAACCCATGGTGAAAAAGGAAATATCCTCACATAATAACTACAGAGAAGCTTTCTGAGAGACTGCTTTCTGATGTGTGACTTCATCACACAGAGTTCCACCCTTCCCTTCTTGGAACAGTTTGCTGACACTGTTGTTGTGGATTCTGCAAAGTTATATTTGGGAGCTCATTTGGGGCTCTGGTGAAAAACTAAATATAATCACATAATAACTAAAGAGCAGCTTTCTGAAAAACTGCACTGCCATGTGTGAATGCAACTCACAGAGTTACACGTTTCTCTTCAGTGATCAGTTTGTTAACACAGTTTTCTGGAAATCTGCAATTAGATACTTTATAGCGCAATGAAACTTATGGTGACAAAGGAAACATCCACAGATGAAAACTAGAAAGAAGCTTTCTTAGAAACTTCTTGGTGATGTGTGAATTCATCTCACAGAGTTAGACTTATGTTTCGTGGAGCAGTCCATTAACACTGTCTTTGAAGAACCTGAGAAGGGCTTCCTTGGATCGCATTGAGGCCTACGCTGATAAAGGAAATATCATCCGTTCAAAACGTGAAAGAAGCTTTCTGAGAAACTTCTTTCTGATCTGTCAGTTCATCTCACAGACTTATAATTTAGTCTTCAGGAAGCAGTTTGCTAACACTCTTTTCATGGAAACTGGAAAGTGATATTTGGGAGCCCATAGGGACCCATTGAGAAAAAGAAATATCCTCACATAATAACTACAGAGAAGATTTCGGAGAGATTGATTTCTGATGTGTGACTTCATCACACAGAGTTCCAGCTTCCCTTCTTGGAACAGTTTGCTAACACTGTTGTCGTGGATTCTGCAAAGGTATATTTGGGAGCTCATTGAGGGCTCTGGTGAAAAAGGAAATATCCTCACATAATAACTAAAGAGCAGCTTTCTGAGAAACTACAATGGCATGTGTGAATGCAACTCACAGAGTTACACGTTTCTCTTCAGTGATCAGTTTGTTAAAACAGTTTTTGGAAATCTGCAATTAGATACTTCATAGCGCAATGAAATTTAAGGTGACAAAGGAGGCTTCCAGAGAAGAAAACTAGAAAGAAGCTTTCTTAGACATTTCTTGGTGATTTGTGAATTCATCTCACAGAGTTACACTTATGTTTCGTGGAGCAGTCGATTAACACTGTCTTTGAGGAACCTGAGAAGGGCTTCCTGGATTGCATTTAGGCCTACGCTGAGATGTGATATTTCATCCGTTCAAAACGTGAAATAAGCTTTCTGAGAAACTTCTTTCTGATCTGTGAGTTCATCTCACAGACTTATAATTTCGACTTCAGGAAGCAGTTTGCTAACACTCTTTTCGTGGAAACTGGAAATTGATATTTGGGAGCCCTTAGGGACCCATGGTGGAATAGGAAACATCCTCACATAATAACTACAGAGAAGCTTTCTGAGAGATTGCTTTCTGATGTGAGACTTCATCTCACAGAGTTCCACACTTACCTTCTTGGAACAGTTTGCTAACACTGTTGTCATGGACTGTGCAAAGGTATATTTGTTAGCTCATTGAGGGCTCTGATGAAAAAGGAAATATCCTCACATAATAACTAAAGAGCAGCTTTCTGAGAGACTGCACTAAAATGTGTGAATGCAATTCACAGAGGTACACGTTTGTCTTCAGTGATCAGTTTGTTAAAACAGTTTTTGGAAATCTGCAATTAGATACTTCATAGAGCAATGAACCTTACGGTGACAAAGGAAACATCCACAGATGACAACGAGAAAGAAGCTTTCTTAGAAACTTCTTGGTGATGTGTGAATTCATCTCACAGAGTTACACTTATTTTTCGTGGAGCAGTCCATTACACTGTATTTGAGGAACCTGAGTAGGGCTTCCTGGATTGCATTGAGGCCTACGCTGATAATGGATATTTGATCCGTTCAAAACGTGAAAGAAGCTTTCTGAGAAACTTCTTTCTTATCTGTGAGTTCATCTCACAGACTTATAATTTCGACTTTAGGAACCAGTTTGCTAACACTTTTTTCGTGGAAACTGGAAAGTGATATTTCGGAGCCCTTAGGGACCTAAGGTGAAAAAGGAAATATCCTCACATAATAACTACAGAGATACTTTCTGAGACCTGGCTTTCTGATGTGTGACTTCATCACACAGAGTTCCAAACTTCCCTTTTTGGAACAGTTTGCTAACACTGTTGTCGTGGATTCCGCAAAGGTATATTGGGAGCTCATTGAGGGCTATGGTGAAAAAGGAAATATCCTCACATAATAACTAAAGAGCAGGTTTCTGAGAAACTGCACTGCCATGTGTGAATGCAACTCACAGAGTTACACGTTTCTCTTCAGTGATCAGTTTGTTAACACAGTTTTCTGTAAATCTGCAATTAGATATTTCACAGCGCAATGAAACTTACGGTGAAAAGGAAACATCCATATAATGAAAACTAGAAAGAAGCTTTCTTAGAAACTTCTTGGTGATGTGTGAATTCATCTCACAGAGTTACACTTATGTTTCGTGGAGCAGTCCATTATCACTGTCTTTGAGGAACCTGAGAAGGGCTTCCTTGGATCGCATTGAGGCCTACGCTGATAAAGGAAATCTCATCCGTTCAAAACGTGAAAGAAGCTTTCTGAGAAACTTCTTTCTGATCTGTGAGTTCATCTCACAGACTTATAATTTAGACTTCAGGAAGCAGTTTGCTAACACTCTTTTCGTGGAAACTAGAAAGTGATATTTGGGAGCCCACAGGGACCCATGGTGAAAAAGGAAATATCCTCACATAATAACTACAGAGAAGCTTTCTGAGAGATTGCTTTCTGATGTGTGACTTCATCACACAGAGTTCCACCCTTCCCTTCTTGGAACAGTTTGCTAACACTGTTTTCGTGGTTTCTGCAAAGGTATATTTGGGAGCTCATTGAGGGCTCCGGTGAAAAAGGAAATATCCTCACATAATAACTAAAGAGCAGCTTTCTGAGAAACTGCACTGCCATGTGTGAATGCAACTCACAGAGTTACACGTTTCTCTTCAGTGATCAGTTTGTTAACACAGTTTTCTGGAAATCTGCAATTAGATACTTCATAGCGCAATGAAACTTAAGGTGAAAAGGAAACATCCACAGATGAAAACTTCAAAGAAGCTGTCTTAGAAACTTCTTGGTGATGTGTGAATTCATCTCACAGAGTTACACTTATGTTTCGTGGAGCAGTCCATTAACACTGTCTTTGAGGAACCTGAATAGAGCTTCCTTGGATCGCACTGAGGCCTATGCTCATAAAGGAAATTTCATCCGTTCAAAACGTGAAAGAAGTATTCTGAGAAACTTCTTTCTGATCTGTGAGTTCATCTCACAGACTTATAATTTAGACTTCAGGAAGCAGTTTGCTAACACTCTTTTCATGGAAACTGGAAAGTGATATTTGGGAGCCCATAGGGACCCATGGTGAAAAAGGAAATATCCTCACATAATAACTACAGAGAAGCTTTCTGAGAGATTGCTTTCTGAAGTGTGACTTCATCACACAGAGGTCCACCCTTCCCTTCTTGGGACAGTTTGCTAACACTGTTGTCGTGGATTCTGCAAAGGTATATTTGGGAGCTCATTCAGGGCTCTGGTGAAATAGGAAATATCCTCACATAATAACTAAGGAGCAGGTATTTGAGAAACTGCACTGCCATGTGTGAATGCAACTCACAGAGTTACACATTTCTCTTCAGTGATCAGTTTGTTAACCCAGTTTTCTGGAAATCTGCAATTAGACACTTCATCGCACAATGAAACTTACGGTGACAAGGAAACATCCACAGATGAAAATTAGAAAGAAACTTTCTTAAAACTTCTTGGTGATGTGTGAATTCTTCTCACCGAGGTTCACTTATGTTTCGTGGAGCAGTCCATTAGCACTGTCTTTGAGGAACCTGAGAAGGGCTTCCTTGGATCACATTGAGGCCTACGCTGATAAAGGAAATTTCATCCGTTCAAAACGTGAAAGAAGCTTTCTGAGAAACTTCTTTCTGATCTGTGAGTTCATCTCACAGACTTATAATTTAGACTTCAGGAAGCAGTTTGCTAACACTCTTTTCATGGAAACTGGAAAGTGATATTTGGGAGCCCTTAGGGACCCATGGTGAAAAAGGAAATATCCTCACATAATAACTACAGAGAAGCTTTCTGAGAGATTGCTTTCCGATGTGTGACTTCACCACACAGAGTTCCACCCTTCCCTTCTTGGAACAGTTTGCTAACACTGTTGTCGTGGATTCTGCAAAGGTATATTTGGGAGCTCATTGAGGGCTCTGGTGAAAAAGGAAATATCCTCACATAATAACTAAAGAGCAGCTTTCTGAAAAACTGCACTGCCATGTGTGAATGCAACTCACAGAGTTACACGTTTCTCTTCACTGATCAGTTTGTTAACACAGTTTTCTGAGAATCTGCAAATAGATACTTCTTAGCGCAATGAAACTTACGGTGACAAAGGAAGCATCCACAGATGAAAACTAGAAAGAAACTTTCCTAGAAACTTCTTGGTGATGTGTGAATTCATCTCACAGAGTTACACTTATGTTTCGTAGAGCAGTCGATTAACACTGTCTTTGAGGAACCTGAGAAGGGCTTCCTGGATTGCATTGAGGCCTACGCTGAGAAGGGATATTTCATCCGTTCAAAACGTGAAATAAGCTTTCTGAGAAACTTCTTTCTGATCTGTGAGTTCATCTCACAGACTTATAATTTCGACTTCAGGAAGCAGTTTGCTAACACTCTTTTCGTGGAAACTGCAAACTGATATTTTGGAGCCCTTAGGGACCCATGGTGGAATAGGAAACATCCTCACATAATAACTACAGAGAAGCTTTCTGAGAGATTGCTTTCTGATGTGTGACTTCATCACACAGAGTTCCACGCTTACCTTCTTGGAACAGTTTGCTAACACTGTTGTCATGGACTGTGCAAAAGTATATTTGTTAGCTCATTGAGGGCTCTGGTGAAAAAGGAAATATCCTCACATAATAACTAAAGTGCAGCTTTCTGAGAGACTGCACTACCATGTGTGAATGCAACTCACAAAGTTACACGTCTCTCTTCAGTGATCAGTTTGTTAACACAGTTTTCTGTTAATCTGCAATTAGATACTTCATAGCGCAATGAACCTTACGGTGACAAAGTAAACATCCACAGACGAAAACTAGCAAGAAACTTTCTTAGAAACATCTTGGTGATGTGTGAATTCATCTCAAAGGGTTACACTTATGTTTCGTGGAGCAGTCCATTAACACTGTCTTTGAGGAACCTGAGAAGGGCTTCCTTTGATCGCATTGAGGCCTACGCTGATAAAGGCAATTTCATCCGTTCAAAACGTGAAAGAAGCTTTCTGAGAAACTTCTTTCTGATCTGTGAGTTCATCTCACAGACTTATAATTTAGACTTCAGGAAACAGTTTGCTAACACTCTTTTCGTGGAAACTGGAAAGTGATATTTGGGAGTCCATAGGGACCCATGGTGAAAAAGGAAATATCCTCACATAATAAACACAGGGATGCTTTCTGAGACATTGCTTTCTGATGTGTGACTTCATCACACTGAGTTCCAACCTTCCCTTCTTGGAAAAGTTTGCTAACACTGTTGTCGTGGATTCTGCAAATGTATATTTGGGAGCTCATTTAGGGCTCTGGTGAAAAAGGAAACATTATCACATCATAACTAAAGAGCAGCTTTCTGAGAAAGTGCATTGCCATGTGTGAATGCAACTCACAGAGTTACACGTTTCTCTTCAGTGATCAGTTTGTTAACACAGTTTTCTGGAAATCTGCAATTAGATACTTCATAGCGCAATGAACCTTACGGTGACAAAGGAAACATCCACAGATGAAAACTAGAAAGAAGTTTTCTGAGAAACTTCTTGGTGATGTGTGAATTCATCTCACAGAGGTACACTTATTTTTCGTGGAGCAGTCCATTAAAACTCTCTTTGAGGATCCTGAGAAGGGCTTCCTTGGATCGCAATGAGGACTATGCTGATAAAGGAAATTTCATCCGTTCAAAACGTGAAAGAAGCTTCCTGAGAAACTTCTTTCTGATCTGTGAGTTTATCTCACAGACTCTAATTTAGACTTCAGGAAGCAGTTTGCTAACACTCTTTTCGTGGAAACTGGAAAGTGATATTTGGGAACCCATAGTAACCCATGGTGAAAAAGGAAATATCCTCACATAATAACTACAGAGAAGCTTTCTGAGAGACTGCTTTCTGATGTGTGACTTCATCACACAGAGTTCCACCCTTCCCTTCTTGGAACAGTTTGCTGACACTGTTGTTGTGGATTCTGCAAAGTTATATTTGGGAGCTCATTTGGGGCTCTGGTGAAAAACTAAATATAATCACATAATAACTAAAGAGCAGCTTTCTGAAAAACTGCACTGCCATGTGTGAATGCAACTCACAGAGTTACACGTTTCTCTTCAGTGATCAGTTTGTTAACACAGTTTTCTGGAAATCTGCAATTAGATACTTTATAGCGCAATGAAACTTATGGTGACAAAGGAAACATCCACAGATGAAAACTAGAAAGAAGCTTTCTTAGAAACTTCTTGGTGATGTGTGAATTCATCTCACAGAGTTAGACTTATGTTTCGTGGAGCAGTCCATTAACACTGTCTTTGAAGAACCTGAGAAGGGCTTCCTTGGATCGCATTGAGGCCTACGCTGATAAAGGAAATATCATCCGTTCAAAACGTGAAAGAAGCTTTCTGAGAAACTTCTTTCTGATCTGTCAGTTCATCTCACAGACTTATAATTTAGTCTTCAGGAAGCAGTTTGCTAACACTCTTTTCATGGAAACTGGAAAGTGATATTTGGGAGCCCATAGGGACCCATTGAGAAAAAAGAAATATCCTCACATAATAACTACAGAGAAGATTTCGGAGAGATTGATTTCTGATGTGTGACTTCATCACACAGAGTTCCAGCTTCCCTTCTTGGAACAGTTTGCTAACACTGTTGTCGTGGATTCTGCAAAGGTATATTTGGGAGCTCATTGAGGGCTCTGGTGAAAAAGGAAATATCCTCACATAATAACTAAAGAGCAGCTTTCTGAGAAACTACAATGGCATGTGTGAATGCAACTCACAGAGTTACACGTTTCTCTTCAGTGATCAGTTTGTTAAAACAGTTTTTGGAAATCTGCAATTAGATACTTCATAGCGCAATGAAATTTAAGGTGACAAAGGAGGCTTCCAGAGAAGAAAACTAGAAAGAAGCTTTCTTAGACATTTCTTGGTGATTTGTGAATTCATCTCACAGAGTTACACTTATGTTTCGTGGAGCAGTCGATTAACACTGTCTTTGAGGAACCTGAGAAGGGCTTCCTGGATTGCATTTAGGCCTACGCTGAGATGGGATATTTCATCCGTTCAAAACGTGAAATAAGCTTTCTGAGAAACTTCTTTCTGATCTGTGAGTTCATCTCACAGACTTATAATTTCGACTTCAGGAAGCAGTTTGCTAACACTCTTTTCGTGGAAACTGGAAATTGATATTTGGGAGCCCTTAGGGACCCATGGTGGAATAGGAAACATCCTCACATAATAACTACAGAGAAGCTTTCTGAGAGATTGCTTTCTGATGTGAGACTTCATCTCACAGAGTTCCACACTTACCTTCTTGGAACAGTTTGCTAACACTGTTGTCATGGACTGTGCAAAGGTATATTTGTTAGCTCATTGAGGGCTCTGATGAAAAAGGAAATATCCTCACATAATAACTAAAGAGCAGCTTTCTGAGAGACTGCACTAAAATGTGTGAATGCAATTCACAGAGGTACACGTTTGTCTTCAGTGATCAGTTTGTTAAAACAGTTTTTGGAAATCTGCAATTAGATACTTCATAGAGCAATGAACCTTACGGTGACAAAGGAAACATCCACAGATGACAACGAGAAAGAAGCTTTCTTAGAAACTTCTTGGTGATGTGTGAATTCATCTCACAGAGTTACACTTATTTTTCGTGGAGCAGTCCATTACACTGTATTTGAGGAACCTGAGTAGGGCTTCCTGGATTGCATTGAGGCCTACGCTGATAATGGATATTTCATCCGTTCAAAACGTGAAAGAAGCTTTCTGAGAAACTTCTTTCTTATCTGTGAGTTCATCTCACAGACTTATAATTTCGACTTCAGGAACCAGTTTGCTAACACTTTTTTCGTGGAAACTGGAAAGTGATATTTCGGAGCCCTTAGGGACCTAAGGTGAAAAAGGAAATATCCTCACATAATAACTACAGAGATACTTTCTGAGACCTGGCTTTCTGATGTGTGACTTCATCACACAGAGTTCCAAACTTCCCTTCTTGGAACAGTTTGCTAACACTGTTGTCGTGGATTCCGCAAAGGTATATTGGGAGCTCATTGAGGGCTATGGTGAAAAAGGAAATATCCTCACATAATAACTAAAGAGCAGGTTTCTGAGAAACTGCACTGCCATGTGTGAATGCAACTCACAGAGTTACACGTTTCTCTTCAGTGATCAGTTTGTTAACACAGTTTTCTGGAAATCTGCAATTAGATATTTCACAGCGCAATGAAACTTACGGTGAAAAGGAAACATCCATATAATGAAAACTAGAAAGAAGCTTTCTTAGAAACTTCTTGGTGATGTGTGAATTCATCTCACAGAGTTACACTTATGTTTCGTGGAGCAGTCCATTATCACTGTCTTTGAGGAACCTGAGAAGGGCTTCCTTGGATCGCATTGAGGCCTACGCTGATAAAGGAAATCTCATCCGTTCAAAACGTGAAAGAAGCTTTCTGAGAAACTTCTTTCTGATCTGTGAGTTCATCTCACAGACTTATAATTTAGACTTCAGGAAGCAGTTTGCTAACACTCTTTTCGTGGAAACTAGAAAGTGATATTTGGGAGCCCACAGGGACCCATGGTGAAAAAGGAAATATCCTCACATAATAACTACAGAGAAGCTTTCTGAGAGATTGCTTTCTGATGTGTGACTTCATCACACAGAGTTCCACCCTTCCCTTCTTGGAACAGTTTGCTAACACTGTTTTCGTGGTTTCTGCAAAGGTATATTTGGGAGCTCATTGAGGGCTCCGGTGAAAAAGGAAATATCCTCACATAATAACTAAAGAGCAGCTTTCTGAGAAACTGCACTGCCATGTGTGAATGCAACTCACAGAGTTACACGTTTCTCTTCAGTGATCAGTTTGTTAACACAGTTTTCTGGAAATCTGCAATTAGATACTTCATAGCGCAATGAAACTTAAGGTGAAAAGGAAACATCCACAGATGAAAACTTCAAAGAAGCTGTCTTAGAAACTTCTTGGTGATGTGTGAATTCATCTCACAGAGTTACACTTATGTTTCGTGGAGCAGTCCATTAACACTGTCTTTGAGGAACCTGAGAAGAGCTTCCTTGGATCGCACTGAGGCCTATGCTCATAAAGGAAATTTCATCCGTTCAAAACGTGAAAGAAGTATTCTGAGAAACTTCTTTCTGATCTGTGAGTTCATCTCACAGACTTATAATTTAGACTTCAGGAAGCAGTTTGCTAACACTCTTTTCAGGGAAACTGGAAAGTGATATTTGGGAGCCCATAGGGACCCATGGTGAAAAAGGAAATATCCTCACATAATAACTACAGAGAAGCTTTCTGAGAGATTGCTTTCTGAAGTGTGACTTCATCACACAGAGGTCCACCCTTCCCTTCTTGGGACAGTTTGCTAACACTGTTGTCGTGGATTCTGCAAAGGTATATTTGGGAGCTCATTCAGGGCTCTGGTGAAATAGGAAATATCCTCACATAATAACTAAGGAGCAGGTATTTGAGAAACTGCACTGCCATGTGTGAATGCAACTCACAGAGTTACACATTTCTCTTCAGTGATCAGTTTGTTAACACAGTTTTCTGGAAATCTGCAATTAGACACTTCATCGCACAATGAAACTTACGGTGACAAGGAAACATCCACAGATGAAAATTAGAAAGAAACTTTCTTAAAACTTCTTGGTGATGTGTGAATTCTTCTCACCGAGGTTCACTTATGTTTCGTGGAGCAGTCCATTAGCACTGTCTTTGAGGAACCTGAGAAGGGCTTCCTTGGATCACATTGAGGCCTACGCTGATAAAGGAAATTTCATCCGTTCAAAACGTGAAAGAAGCTTTCTGAGAAACTTCTTTCTGATCTGTGAGTTCATCTCACAGACTTATAATTTAGACTTCAGGAAGCAGTTTGCTAACACTCTTTTCATGGAAACTGGGAAGTGATATTTGGGAGCCCTTAGGGACCCATGGTGAAAAAGGAAATATCCTCACATAATAACTACAGAGAAGCTTTCTGAGAGATTGCTTTCCGATGTGTGACTTCACCACACAGAGTTCCACCCTTCCCTTCTTGGAACAGTTTGCTAACACTGTTGTCGTGGATTCTGCAAAGGTATATTTGGGAGCTCATTGAGGGCTCTGGTGAAAAAGGAAATATCCTCACATAATAACTAAAGAGCAGCTTTCTGAAAAACTGCACTGCCATGTGTGAATGCAACTCACAGAGTTACACGTTTCTCTTCACTGATCAGTTTGTTAACACAGTTTTCTGGAAATCTGCAAATAGATACTTCTTAGCGCAATGAAACTTACGGTGACAAAGGAAGCATCCACAGATGAAAACTAGAAAGAAACTTTCCTAGAAACTTCTTGGTGATGTGTGAATTCATCTCACAGAGTTACACTTATGTTTCGTAGAGCAGTCCATTAACACTGTCTTTGAGGATCCTGAGAAGGGCTTCCTTGGATCGCATTGAGGCCTACGCTGAAAAGGAAATTTCATCCGTTCAAAACGTGAAAGAAGCTTTCTGAGAAACTTCTTTCTGATCTGTGAGTTCATCTAACAGACTTATAATTTAGACTTCAGGAAGCAGTTTGCTAACACTCTTTTCGTGGAAACTGGAAAGTGATATTTGGGAGCCCTTAGGGATCCATGGTGAAAAAGGAAATATCCTCACATAATAACTACCGAGAAGCTTTCTGAGAGATTGCTTTCTGATGTGTGACTTCATCACATTGAGTTACACCCTTCTCTTGTCGGAACAGTTTGCTAACACTGTTGTCGTGGATTCTGCAAAGGTATATTTGAGAGCTCATTGAGGGCCCTGGTGAAAAAGGAAATATCCTCACATAATAACAATAGAGCAGATTTCTGAGTAACTGCACTGCCATGTGTGAATGCCACTCACAGAGTACAGGTTTGTCTTCTGTGATCAGTTTCTTAACACAGTTTTCTGGAAATCTGCAATTATATACTTCATAGCGCAATGAAACTTACGGTGACAAAGGAAACATCCACAGATGAAAACTAGAAAGAAGCTTTCTTAGAAACTTCTTGGTGATGTGTGAATTCATCTCACAGAGTTACACTTATGTTTCGTGGAGCAGTCCATTAACACTGTCTTTGAGGAATCTGAGAAGGGCTTCCTTGGATCGCACGGAGAGCCCCGCTGATAAAGGAAATTTCATCAGTTCAAAACGTGAAAAAAGCTTTATGAGAAACTTCTTTCTGATCTGTGAGTTCATCTCACAGACTAATAATTTAAACTTCAGGAAGCAGTTTGCTAACACCCTTTTCGTGGAAACTGGAAAGTGATATTGGGAGCCCACAGGGACCCATGGTGAAAAAGGAAATATCCTCACATAATAACTATAGAGCAGCTTTCTGAGAAACTGCATTGCCACGTGTGAATGCAACTCACAGAGTTACACGTTTCTCTTCAGTGATTAGTTTGTTTACACAGTTTTCTGGAAATCTGCAATTAGATACTTCATAGCGCAATGAACCTTACGGTGACAAAGGAAACATCCACAGATGAAAACTAGAAAGAAGCTTTCGTAGAAACTTCTTGGTGATGTGTGAATTCATCTCACAGAGTTACACTTATCTTTCGTGGAGCAGTCCATTAACACTGTCTTTGAGGAACCTGAGAAGTGCTTCCTTGGATCACACAGAGAGCCCCGCTGATAAAGGAAATTTCATCAATTCAAAACGTGAAAAAAGCTTTATGAGAAACTTCTTTCTGACCTGTGAGTTCATCTCACAGACTAATAATTTAAATTGCAGGAAGCAGTTTGCTAACACTCTTGTCGGGGAAACAGGAAAGTGATATTGGGAGCCCACAGGGACCCATGGTGAAAAAGGAAATATCCTCATATAATAACTACAGAGAAGCTTTTTGAGAGATTGCTTTCTGATGTGTGACTTCATCACACAGAGTTCCACCCTTCCCTTCTTGGAACAGTTTGCAAACACTGTTGTCGTGGATTCTGCAAAGGTATATTTCGGAGGTCATTGAGGGCTCTGGTGAAAAACGAAATATCCTCACATAATAACTAAAGAGCAGCTTTCTGAAAAACTGCACTGCCATGTGTGAATGCAAGTCATAGAGTTACACGTTTCTCTTCAGTGATCAGTTTGTTAACACAGTTTTCTGGAAATCTGCAATTAGATACTTCATAGCGCAATGAACCTTATGGTGACAAAGGAAACATCAACAGATGAAAACTAGAAAGAAGCTTTCTTAGAAACTTCTTGGTGATGTGTGAATTCATCTCACAGGGTTACAATTATGTTTCGTGGAGCAGTGCATTAACACTGTCTTGGCGGAACCTGAGAAGTGCTTCCTTGGATCGCACTGAGGCCTACGCTGATAAAGGAAATTTCATCCCTTCAAAACGTGAAAGAAGCTTTCTGAGAAACTTCTTTCTGATCTCTGAGTTCATCTCACAGACTTATAATTTAGACTTCAGGAAGCAGTTTGCTAACACACTTTTCATGAAAACTGGATAGTGACATTTGGGAGCCCATAGAGACCCTTGGTGATATAGGAAATATCCTCGAATAATAACTACAGAGAAGCTTTCTGAGAGATTGCTTTCTGATGTGTGACTTCATCACACAGAGTTCCACCCTTCCCTTTTTGGAACAGTTTGCTAACACTGTTGTCGTGGATTCTGCAAAGGTATATTTGGGAGCTCATTGAGGGCTCTGGTGAAAAAGGAAATATCCTCACATAATAACTAAAGAGCAGCTTTCTGAGAAACTGCACTGCCATGTGTGAATGCAACTCACAGAGTTACACGTTATTCTTCAGTGATCAGTTTGTTAACACAGTTTTATGGAAACCTGCAATTAGATACTTCATAGCGCAATGAACCTTAAGGAGACAAAGGAAACTTCCACAGATGAAAACCAGAAAGAAGCTTTCTTAGAAACTTCTTGGTAATGTGTGGATTCAACTCACAGAGTTACACTTATGTTTCGTGGAGCAGTCCATTAACACTGTCTTTGAGGAACCTGAGAAGGGCTTCCTTGGATCGCATTGAGGCCTACGCTGATAAAGGAAATTTCATCGGTTCAAAACGTAAAAGAAGCTTTCTGAGAAACTTCTTTCTGATCTGTGAGTTCTTCTCACAGACTTATAATTTAAACTTCAGAAAGCAGTTTGCTAACACTCTTTTCGTGGATACTGGAATGTGATATTGGGAGCCCACAGGGACCCATGGTGAAAAAGGAAATATCCTCACATAATAACTACAGAGAAGCTTTCTGAGAGATTGCTTTCTGATGTGTGACTTCATCACACAGAGTTCCACCCTTCCCGTCTTGGAACAGTTTGCTATCACTGTTTTTGTGGATTCTGTAAAGGTATATTTGGGAGCTCATTGAGGGCTCTGGTGAAAAAGGAAATATCCTCACATAATAACTATAGAGCAGCTTTCTGAGAAACTGCATTGCAATGTGTGAATGCAACTCACAGAGTTACACGTTTCTCTTCAGTGATCAGTTTGTTAACACAGTTTTCTGGAAATCTGCAATTAGATACTTCATAGCGCAATGAACCCTACGGTGACAAAGGAAACATCCACAGATGAAAACTAGAAAGAAGCTTTCTTAGAAACTTCTTGGTGATGTGTGAATTCATCTCACAGGGTTACACTTATGTTTCATGAAGCAGTCCATTAACACTGTGTTTGAGGAACCTGAGAAGGGCTTCCTTGGATCGCATTGAGGCCTCCGCTGATAAAGGAAATTTCATCCGTTCAAAACGTAAAAGAAGCTTTCTGGGAAACTTCTTTCTGATCTGTGAGTTCATCTCACAGACTTATAATTTAAACTTCAGGAAGCAGTTTTCTAACACTCTTTTCGTGGAAACTGGAAAGTGATATTGGGAGCCCACAGGGACCCATGGTGAAAAAGGAGATATCCTCACATAATAACTACAGAGAAGCTTTCTGAGACATTGCTTTCTGATGTGTGACTTCATCACACAGAGTTCCACCCTTCCCTTCTTGGAACAGTTTGCTAACACTGTTGTCGTGGATTCTGCAAATGTATATTTGGGAGCTCATTGAGGGCTCTGGTGAAAAAGGAAATATCCTCACATAATAACTAAAGAGCAACTTTCTGAAAAACTGCACTGCCATGTTTGAATGCAACTCACAGAGTTACACGTTTCTCTTCAGTGATCATTTTGTTAACACAGTTTTCTGGAAATCTACAATTAGATACTTCATAGCGCAATGAAACTTACGGTGTCAAAGGAAACATCCACAGATGAAAACTAGAAAGAAGCTTTCTTAGAAACTTCTTGGTGATGTGTGAATTCATCTCAAAGAGTTACACTTATGTTTCCTGGAGCAGTCCATTAACAATGTCTTTGAGGAACCTGAGAAGTGCTTCCTTGGATCGCACTGAGGCCTACGCTGATAAAGGAAATTTCATCCCTTCAAAACGTGAAAGAAGCTTTCTGAGAAACTTCTTTCTGATCTGTGAGTTCATCTCACAGACTTATAATTTAGACTTCAGGAAGCAGTTTGCTAACACACTTTTCGTGGAAACTGGAAGGTGACATTTGGGAGCCCATAGAGACCCTTGGTGATATAGGAAATATCCTCACATAATAACTACAGAGAAGCTTTCTGAGAGATTGCTTTCTGATGTGTGACTTCATCACACAGAGTTCCACCCTTCCCTTCTTGGAACAGTTTGCTAACACTGTTGTCGTGGATTCTGCAAAGGTCTATTTTGGAGCTCATTGAGGGCTCTGGAGAAAAAGGAAATATCCTCACATAATAACTAAAGAGCAGCTTTCTGAGAAACAGCACTGCCATGTTTGAATACAACTCACAGAGTTACACGTTTTTCTTCAGTGATCAGTTTGTTAACATCGTTTTATGGATATCTGCAATTAGATACTTCACAGCGCATTGAAACTTACGGTGACAAAGGAAACATCCACAGATGAAAACTAGAAAGAAGCTTTCTTAGAAATTTCTTGGTGATATGTGAATCCATCTCACAGAGTTACACTTATGTTTCGTGGAGCAGTCCATTAACACTGTCTTTGAGGAACCTGAGAAGTGCTTCCTGGATCGCATTGAGAGCTCCGCTGATAAAGGAAATTTCATCAGTTCAAAACGTGAAAAAAGCTTTATTAGAAACTTCTTTCTGATCTGTGAGTTCAACTCACAGACTAATAATTTAAACTTCAGGAAGCAGTTTGCTAACACTCTTGTCGTGGAAACTGGAAAGTGATATTGGGAGCCCACAGGTACCCATGGTGAAAAAGGAAATATCCTCATATAATAACTACAGAGAAGCTTTTTGAGAGATTGCTTTCGGATGTGTGACTTCATCACACAGAGTTCCACACTTACCTTCTCGGAACAGTTTGCTAACACTGTTGTCGTGGATTCTGCAAAGGTATATTTGGGAGCTCATTGAGGGCTCCGGTGAAAAAGGAAATATCCTCACATAATAACTAAAGAGCAGCTTTCTGAGAGACTGCACTGCCATGGGTGAATGCAACTCACAGAGTTACACGTTTCTCTTCAGTGATCAGTTCGTTAACAGAGTTTTCTGGAAATCTGCAATTAGATACTTCATAGCGCAATGAAACTTACGGTGACAAAGGAAACATCCACAGATGAATACTAGAAAGAAGCTTTCTTAGAAACTTCTTGGTGATGTGTGAATTCATCTCACAGAGTTACACTTATCTTTCGTGGAGCAGTCCATTAACACTGTCTTTGAGGAACCTGAGAAGTGCTTCCTTGGATCGCATTGAGGCCTCCGCTGATAAAGGAAATTTCATCCGTTCAAAACGTAAAAGAAGCTTTCTGAGAAACTTCTTTCTGATCTGTGAGTTCATCTCACAGACTTATAATTTAAACTTCAGGAAGCAGTTTGCTAACACTCTTTTCGTGGAAACTGGAAAGTAATATTGGGAGCCCACAGGGACCCATGTTGAAAAAGGAAATATCCTCACATAATAACTACAGAGAAGCTTTCTGAGAGATTGCATTCTGATGTGTGACTTCATCACACAGAGTTCCACCCTTCCCTTCTCGGAACAGTTTGCTAAAACTGTTGTCGGGGATTCTGCAAAGGTATATTTTGGAGTTCATTGAGGGCTCTGGTGAAAAAGGAAATATCCTCACATAATAACTAAAGAGCAGCTTTCTGAGAAACTGCACTGCCATGTGTGAATGCAACTCACAGCGTTACACGTTTCTCTTCAGTGATCAGTTTGTTAACACAGTTTTCTGGAAATCTGCAATTAGATACTTCATAGTGCAATGAAACTTACGGTGACAAAGGAAACATCCACAGATGAAAACAAGAAAGAAGCGTTCTCAGAAACGTCTTGGTGATATGTGAATCCATCTCACAGAGTTACACTTATGTTTCGTGGAGCAGTCCATTAACACTGTCTTTGAGGAACCTGAGAAGGGCTTCCTGGATTGCATTGAGGACTACGCTGATAAAGGAAATTTCATCCGTTCAAAACGTGAAAGAAGCTTTGTGAGAAACTTCTTTCTGATCTGTGAGTTCATCTCACAGACTTATAATTTAGGATTCAGGAAGCAGTTTGCTAACACTCTTTTCGTGGAAACTGGAACGTGATAATTGGGAGCCCACAGGTACCCATGGTGAAAAAGGAAATATCCTCACATAATAACTACAGAGAAGCTTTCTGAGAGATTGCTTTCTGATGTGTGACTTCATCACACAGAGTTCCACCCTTCCCTTCTTGGAACAGTTTGCTAACACTGTTGTCGTGGATTCTGCAAAGGTATATTTGAGAGCTCATTGAGGGCTCTGGTGAAAAAGGAAATATCCTCACATAATAACTAAAGAGCAGCTTTCTGAGAAACTGCACTGCCATGTTTGAATGCAACTCACAGAGTTACACGTTTCTCTTCAGTGATCAGTTTGTTAACACAGTTTTCTGGAAATCTGCAATTAGATACTTCATAGCGCAATGAACCTTACTGGTGACAAAGGAAACATCCACAGATGAAAACTAGAAAGAACCTTTCTTAGAAACTTCTTGGTGATGTGTGAATTCATCTCACAGAGTTACACTTATCTTTCGTGGAGCAGTCCATTAACACTGTCTTTGAGGAACGTGAGAAGGGCTTCCTTGGATCGCATTGAGGCCTACGCTGATAAAGGAAATTTCATCCCTTCAAAACGTGAAAGAAGCTTTCTGAGAAACTTCATTCTGATCTGTGAGTTCATCTCACAGACTTATAATTTAGACTTCAGGAAGCAGTTTGCTAACACTGTTTTGTGGAAATTGGAAAGTGATATTTGGGAGCCCATAGGGACCCATGGTGATAAAGGAAATATCCTCACATAATAACTACAGAGAAGCTCTCTGAGAGATTGCTTTCTGATGTGTGACTTCATCACAATGAGTTACACCCTTCCCGTCTTGGAACAGTTTGCTATCACTGTTCTTGTGGATTCTGTAATGGTATATTTGGGAGCTCATTGAGGGCTGTGGTGAAAAAGGAAATATCCTCACATAATAACTATAGAGCAGCTTTCTGAGAAACTGCATTGCCATGTGTGAATGCAACTCACAGAGTTACACGTTTCTCTTCAGTGATCAGTTTGTTAACACAGTTTTCTGGAAATCTGCAATTAGATACTTCATAGCGCAATGAACCTTACGGTGACAAAGGAAACATCCACAGATGAAAACTAGAAAGAACCTTTCTTAGAAACTTCTTGGTGATGTGTGAATTCATCTCACAGAGTTACACTTATCATTCGTGGAGCAGTCCATTAACACTGTCTTTGAGGAACCTGAGAAGTGCTTCCTTGGATCGCATTGAGGCCTCCGCTGATAAAGGAAATTTCATCCGTTCAAAACGTAAAAGAAGCTTTCTGAGAAACTTCTTTCTGATCTGTGAGTTCATCTCACAGACTTATAATTTAAACTTCAGGAAGCAGTTTGCTAACACTCTTTTCGTGGAAACTGGAAAGTGATATTGGGGGCCCACAGGGACCCATGTTGAAAAAGGAAATATCCTCACATAATAACTACAGAGAAGCTTTCTGAGTGATTGCTTTCTGATGTGTGACTTCATCACACAGAGTTCCACCCTTCCCTTCTTGGAACAGTTTGCTAACACTGTTGTTGTGGATTCTGCAAAGGTATATTTGGGAGCTCATTGAGGGCTCTGGAGAAAAAGGAAATATCCTCACATAATAACTAAAGAGCAGCTTTCTGAGAAACTGTACTGCCATGTGTGAATGCAACTCACAGAGTTACACGTTTCTCTTCAGTGATCAGTTTGTTAACACAGTTTTATGGAAATCTGCAATTAGATAATTCATAGTGCAATTAAACTTACGGTGACAAAGGAAACATCCACAGATGAAAACTAGAAAGAAGCTTTCTTAGAAACTTCTTGGTGATGTGTGAATTCATCTCACAGAGTTACACTGATTTTACGTGGAGCAGTCCATTAACTCTGTCTTTGAGGAACCTGAGTAGGGCTTCCTTGGATCGCATTGAGGCCTACGCTGTAAAAGGAAATTTCATCCGTTCAAAACGTAAAAGAAGCTTTCTGAGAAACTTCTTTCTGATCTGTGAGTTCATCTCACAGACTTATAATTTAAACTTCAGGAAGCAGTTTGCTAACACTCTTTTCGTGGAAACTGGAAAGTGATATTGGGAGCCCACAGGGACCCATGGTGAAAAAGGAAATATCCTTACATAATACCTACAGAGAAGCTTTCTGAGAGATTGCTTTCTGATGTGTGACTTTATCACACAGAGTTCCACCCTTCCCTTCTTGGAACAGTTTGCTAACACTGTTGTCGTGGATTCTGCAAAGGTATATTTGGGAGCTCATTGAGGGCTCTGGAGAAAAAGGAAATATCCTCACATAATAACTAAAGAGCAGCTTTCTGAGAAACTGTTCTGCCATGTGTGAATGCAACTCACAGAGTTACACGTTTCTCTTCAGTGATCAGTTTGTTAACACAGTTTTCTGGAAATCTGCAATTAGATACTTCATAGCGCAATGAACCTTATGGTGACAAAGGAAACATCCACAGATGAAAACTAGAAAGAGCTTTCTTAGAAACTTCTTGGTGATGTGTGAATTCATCTCACAGAGTTACACTTATCTTTCGTGGAGCAGTCCATTAACACTGTCTTTGAGGAACGTGAGAAGGGCTTCCTTGGATCGCATTGAGGCCTACGCTGACAAAGGAAATTTCATCCGTTCAGAACGTAAAAGAAGCTTTCTGAGAAACGTCTTTCTGATCTGTGAGTTCATCTCACAGACTTATAATTTAAACTTCAGGAAGCAGTTTGCTAACACTCTTTTCGTGGAAACTGGAAAGTGATATTGGGAGCCCTCAGGGACCCATGGTGATAAAGGAAATATCCTCACATAATAACTACAGAGAAGCTTTCTGAGAGATTGCTTTCTGATGTGTGTCTTCATCACACAGAGTTCCACCCTTCCCTTCTTGGAACAGTTTGCTAACACTGTTGTCGTGGATTCTGCAAAGGTATATTTGGGAGCTCATTGAGGGCTCTGCTGAAAAAGGAAATATCCTCACATAATAACTATAGAGCAGCTTTCTGAGAAACTGCACTGCCATGTGTGAATGCAACTCACACAGTTACACGTTTCTTTTCAGTTATCAGTTTGTTAACACAGTTTTCTGGAAATCCGCAATTAGATACTTCATAGCGCATTGAAATTTACGGTGACAAAGGAAACATCCACAGATGAAAACTAGAAAGAAGCTTTCTTAGAAACTTCTTGGTGATGTGTGAATTCATCTCACAGAGTTACACTTATCTTTCGTGGAGCAGTCCATTAACACTGTCTTTGAGGAACCTGAGAAGTGCTTCCTTGGATCGCATTGAGGCCTCCGCTGATAAAGGAAATTTCATCAGTTCAAAACGTGAAAGAAGCTTTCTGAGAAACTTCTTTCTGATCTCTGAGTTCATCTCACAGACTTATAATTTAGACTTCAGGAAGCAGTTTGCTAACACACTTTTCGTGGAAACTGGAAAGTGACATTTGGGAGCCCATAGAGACCCTTGGTAATATAGGAAATATCCTCACATAATAACTACAGAGAAGCTTTCTGAGAGATTGCTTTCTGATGTGTGACTTCATCACACAGAGTTCCACCCTTCCCTTCTTGGAACAGTTTGCTAACACTGTTGTCGTGGATTCTGCAAAGGTATATTTGGGAGCTCATTGGGGGCTCTGGAGAAAAAGGAAATATCCTCACATAATAACTAAAGAGCAGCTTTCTGAGAAACTGCACTGCCATGTTTGAATGCAACTCACAGAGTTACACGTTTTTCTTCAGTGATCAGTTTGTTAACAGAGTTTTCTGGAAATCTGCAATTAGATACTTCATAGCGCAATGAACCTTACGGTGACAAAGGAAACATCCACAGATGAATTATAGAAAGAAGGTTTCTTAGAAACTTCTTGGTGATGTGTGAATTCATCTCACAGAGTTACACTTATGTTTCGTGGAGCAGTCCATTAACACTGTCTTTGAGGAACCTGAGAAGGGCTTCCTTGGATCGCATTGAGGCCTCCGCTGATAAAGGAAATTTCATCTGTTCAAAACGTAAAAGAAGCTTTCTGAGAAACTTCTTTCTGATCTGTGAGTTCATCTCTCAGACTTATAATTTAGACTTCAGGAAGCAGTTTGCTAACACTCTTTTCGTGGAAACTGAGAAGTGTTATTTTGGAGCCCATAGGGACCCAGGGTGAAAAAGGAAATATCCTCACATAATAACTACAGAGAAGCTTTCTGAGAGATTGCTTTCTGATGTGTGCACATCATCACACAGAGTTCTACCCTTCCATTCTTGGAACAGTTTGCTAACACTGTTGTCGTGGATTCTGCAAAGTATATTTGGGAGCTCATTGAGGGCTCTGGTGAAAAAGGAAATATCCTCACATAATAACTAAAGAGCAGCTTTCTGAGAAACTGAATTGCCATGTGTGAATGCAACTCACAGAGTTACACGTTTCTCTTCAGTGATCAGTTTGTTAACACAGTTTTCTGGAAATCTGCGATGAGATAGTTCACAGCGCAATGAAACTTACGGTGACAAGGGAAACCTCCACAGATGAAAACAAGAAAGAAGCTTTCTTAGAAACTTCTTGGTGATGTGTGAATTCATCTCACAGAGTTACACTTATGTTTCATGGAGCAGTCCATTAACACTGTCTTTGAGGAACCTGAGAAGGGCTTCCTTGGATCGCATTGAGGCCTACGCTGATAAAAGAAATTCCATCCGTTCAAAACGTGAAAGAAGATTTTGAGAAACTTCTTTCTGATCTGTGAGTTCATCTCACAGGCTTATAATTTAGACTTCATTAAGCAGTTTGCTAACACTCTTTTCGTGGAAACTGGAAAGTGATGTTTGTGAGCCTATAGGGACCCATGGTGAAAAAGGAAATATTCTCACATAATAACTACAGAGAAGCTTTCTGAGAGATTGCTTTCTGATGTGTGACTTCATCACACAGAGTTCCCACCTCGCCTTCTTGGAACAGATTGGTAACTCTGTTGTCATGGATTCTGCAAAGGTATATTTGGGAGCTCATTGGGGGCTCTGGAGAAAAAGGAAATATCCTCACATAATAACTAAAGAGCAGCTTTCTGAGAAACTGCACTGCCATGTTTGAATGCAACTCACAGAGTTACACGTTTTTCTTCAGTGATTAGTTTGTTAACAGAGTTTTCTGGAAATCTGCAATTAGATACTTCATAGCGCAATGAAACTTACGGTGACAAAGGAAACATCCACAGATGAATTATAGAAAGAAGCTTTCTTAGAAACTTCTTGGTGATGTGTGAATTCATCTCACAGAGTTACACTTATGTTTCGTGGAGCAGTCCATTAACACTCTCTTTGAGGAACCTGAGAAGGGCTTCCTTGGATCGCAATGAGGCCTCCGCTGATAAAGGAAATTTCATCCGTTCAAAACGTAAAAGAAGCTTTCTGAGAAACTTCTTTCTGATCTGTGAGTTCATCTCTCAGACTTATAATTTAGACTTCAGGAAGCAGTTTGCTAACACTCTTTTCGTGGAAACTGAGAAGTGTTATTTTGGAGCCCATAGGGACCCAGGGTGAAAAAGGAAATATCCTCACATAATAACTACAGAGAAGGTTTCTGTGAGATTGCTTTCTGATGTGTGACATCATCACACTGAGTTCTACCCTTCTATTCTTGGAACAGTTTGCTAACACTGTTGTCGTGGATTCTGCAAAGTATATTTGGGAGCTCATTGAGGGCTCTGGTGAAAAAGGAAATATCCTCACATAATAACTAAAGAGCAGCTTTCTGAGAAACTGAATTGCCATGTGTGAATGCAACTCACAGAGTTACACGTTTCTCTTCAGTGATCAGTTTGTTAACACACTTTTCTGGAAATCTGCAATTAGAAACTTCATAGCGCAATGAAACTTACGGTAACAAATGAAACATCCACAGATGAAAACTAGAAAGAAGCTTTCTTAGAAACTTCTTGGTGATGTGTGAATTCATCTCACAGAGTTACACTTATGTTTCGTGGAGCAGTTTATTTACACTGTCCTTGAGGACCTGAGAAGGGCTTCCATGGATCGCATTGAGGCCTATGCTGTAAAAGGAAATTTCATCCACTCAAAACTTGAAAGAAGCTTTCTGAGAAACTTCTTTCTGATTTCTGAGTTCATCTCACAGACTTATAATTTAGACTTCAGGAAGCAGTTTGCTAACACACTTTTCGTGGAAACTGGAAAGTGATATTTGGGAGCCCACAGGGACCCATGGTGAAAAAGGAAATATCCTCACATAATAACTACAGAGAAGCTTTCTGAGAGATTGCTTTCTGATGTGTGACTTCATCACACAGAGTTCCCATCCTCCCTTCTTGGAACAGTTTGCTAACACTGTTGTCGTGGATTCTGCAAAGGTATATTTGGTAGCTCATTGAGGGCTCTGGTGAAAAAGGAAATATCCTCACATAATAACTAAAGAGCACCTTTCTGAGAAACTGCACTGCCATGTGTGAATGCAACTCACAGAGTTACACGTTTCTCTTCAGTGATCAGTTTGTTAACACAGTTTTCTGGAAATCTGCAATTAGATACTTCATAGCGCAATGAACCTTACGGTGACAAAGGAAACATCCACAGATGAAAACTAGAAAGAAGCTTTCTTAGAAACTTCTTGGTGATGTGTGAATTCATCTCACAGAGTTACACTTATGTTTCGTGGAGCAGTCCATTAACACTGTCTTTGAGGAAGCTGAGAAGGGCTTCCTAGGATCGCATTGAGGCCTACGCTGATAAAGGAAATTTCATCCGTTCAAAACGTGAAAGAAGCTTTCTGAGAAACTTCTTTCTGATCTGTGAGTTCATCTCACAGACTTATAATTTAGACTTCAGGAAGCAGTTTGCTAACACTCTTTTCGTGGAAACTGGAAAGTGATATTTGGGAGCCCTTAGGGACCCATGTTGAAAAAGGAAATATCCTCACATAATAACTACAGAGAAGCTTTCTGAGAGATTGCTTTCTGATGTGTGACTTCATCACACCGAGTTCCACCCTTCCCTTCTTGGACCAAGTTGCTAACACTGTTGTCGGGGATTCTGCAAAGGTATATTTGGGAGCTCATTGAGGGCTCTGGTGAAAAAGAAATATCCTCACATAATAACTAAAGAGAAGCTTTCTGAGAAACTGCAATGCCATGTGAGAATGCAACTCACAGAGTTACACGTTTCTCTTCAGTGATCAGTTTGTTAACACAGTTTTCTGGAAATCTGCAATTAGATACTTCATCGCGCAATGAAACTTCCGGTGACAAAGGAAGCATCCACAGATGAAAACAAGAAAGAAGCTTTCTTAGACACTTCTTGGTGATGTGTGAATTCATCACACAGAGTTACACTTATGTTTCGTGGAGCAGTCCATTAACACTGTCTTTGAGGAACATGAGAAGGGCTTCCTTGGATCGCTTTGAGGCCTACGCTGATAAAGGAAATTTCATCTGTTCAAAATGTGAAATAAGCTTTCTGAGAAACTTCTTTCTGATTCTGTGAGGTCATCCTCACAGACTTATAATTTAGACTTCAGGAAGCAGTTTGCTAACACTCTTTTCGTGGAAACGGGAAAGTGATATTTGGGAGCCCTTAGGGACCCATGGTGAAAAAGGAAATATCCTCACATAATAACTACAGAGAAGCTTTCTGATACATTGCTTTCTGACGTGTGACTTAATCACACAGAGTTCCACCCTTCCCTTCTTGGAACAGTTTGCTAACACTGTTGTCGTGGATTCTGCAAAGGTATATTTGGGAGCTCTTTGAGGGCTCTGGTGAAAAAGGAAATATCCTCACATAATAACTAAAGAGCAGCTTCCTGAGAAACTGTATTGCCATGTGTGTATGCAACTCACGGAGTTACAGGTTTCTCTTCAGTGATCAGCTTGTTAACACAGTTTTCTGGAAATCTGCAATTAGAAATTCATAGCGCAATAAACTTACGGTGACAAAGGAAACATCCACAGATGAAACCTAGAAAGAAGCTTTCTTAGAAACTTCTTGGTGATGTGTGAATTCATCTCACAGAGTTACACTTATGTTTCGTGGAGCAGTCCATTCACACTGTCCTTAAGAACCTGAGAAGGGCTTCCTTGGATGGCATTGAGGCCTACGCTGATAAAGGAAATTTCATCCGTTCAAAACGTGAAAGAATCTTTCTGAGACACTTCTTTCTGATATGTGAGTTTATCTCACAGACTTATAGTTTAGACTTCAGGAAGCAGTTTGCTAACACTCTTTTCGTGGAATCTGGAAAGTGATATTTGGGAGCCCTTAGGAACCCATGGTGAAAAAGGAAATATCCTCACATAATAACTACAGAGAAGCTTTCTGAGATGATTGCTTTCTGATGTGTGACTTCATCACACAGAGTTCCACACTTCCCTTCTTGGAACAGTTTGCTAACACTGTTGTCGCGGATTCTGCAAAGGTATATTTGGGAGCTCATTGAGGGCTCTGGTGAAAAAGGAAATATCCTCACATAATAACTAAAGAGTAGATTTCTGAGAAACTGCAATGTCATGTGTGAATGCAACTCACAGAGTTACACGTTTCTCTTCAGTGATCAGTTTGTTAACACAGTTTTCTGGAAATCTGCAATTAGATACTTCATAGCGCAATGAAACTTACGGTGACAAAGGAAGCATCCACAGATGAAAACTAGAAAGAAGCTTTCTTAGACACTTCTTGGTGATGTGTGAATTCATCTCACAGAGTTACACTTATGTTTCGTGGAGCAGTCCATTCACACTGTCCTTGAGGAACCTGAGAAGGGCTTCCTTGGATGGCATTGAGGCCTACGCTGATAAAGGAAATTTCATCCGTTCAAAACCTGAAAGAATCTTTCTGAGAAACTTCTTTCTGATATGTGAGTTCATCTCACAGACTTATAGTTCAGACTTCAGGAAGCCGTTTGCTAACACTCTTTTCGTGGAAACTGGAAAGTGATATTTCGGAGCCCTTAGGGACCCATGGTGAAAAAGGAAATATCCTCACATAATAACTACAGAGAAGCTTTCTGAGAGATTGCTTTCTGATGTGTGACTTCATCACACAGAGTTCCACCATTCCCTTATGGAACAGTTTGCTAACACTGTTGTCGCGGATTCTGGAAAGGTATATTTGGGAGCTCATTGAGGGCTCTGGTGAAAAAGGAAATATCCTCACATAATAAGTAAAGAGCAGCTTTCTGAGAAACTGCATTGCCATGTGTGAATGCAACTCACAGCGTTACACGTTTCTCTTCAGTGATCAGTTTGTTAACACAGTTTTCTGGAAATCTGCAATTAGATACTTCATAGCGCAATGAAACTTACGGTGACAAAGGAAACATCCACAGATGAAAACTAGAAAGAAGCTTTCTTAGAAACTTCTTGGTGATGTGTGAATTCATCTCACAGAGTTACACTTATGTTTCGTGGAGCAGTCCATTAACACTGTCTTTGAGGAACCTGAGAAGGGCTTCCTTGGATCGCATTGAGGCCTAAGCTGATAAAGGAAATTTCATCCGTTCAAAACGTGAAAGAAGCTTTCTGAGAAACTTCTTTCTGATCTGTGAGTTCATCTCACAGACTTATAATTTAGACTTCAGGAAGCAGTTTGCTAACACTCTTTTCGTGGAAACTGGAAACTGATATTTGGGAGCCCTTAGGGACCCATGGTGAAAAAGGAAATATCCTCACATAATAACTACAGAGAAGCTTTCTGAGGGATTGCTTTCTGATGTGTGACTTCATCACACAGAGTTCCAACTTTCCATTCTTGGAACAGTTTACTAACACTGTTGTCGTGGATTCTGCAAAGGTATGTTTGAGAGCTCATTGAGGGCTCTGGTGAAAAGGGAAATATCCTCACATAATAACTAAAGAGCAGCTTTCTGAGAAACTGCACTGCCATGTGTGAATGCAACTCACAGAGTTACACGTTTCTCTTCAGTGATCAGTTTGTTAACACAGATTTCTGGAAATGTGCAATTAAATACTTCATAGAGCAATGAAACTTATGGTGACAAAGTTAACATCCACAGATGAAAACAAGAAAGAAGCTTTCTTAGAAACTTCTTGGTGATGCGTGAATTCATCTCACGGAGTTATACGTATGTTTCGTGGAGCAGTCCCTTAACACTGTCTTTGAGGAGCCTGAGAAGGGCTTCCTGGATTGCAATGAGGCCTACGCTGATAAGGGAAATTTCATCCGTTCAAAACGTGAAAGAAGCTTTCTGAGAAACTTCTTTCTGATCTGTGAGTTCATCTCACAGACTTATAATTTAGACTTCAGGAAGCAGTTTGCTAACACTCTTTTCGTGGAACCTGGAAAGTGATATTTGGGAGCCCACAGGGAACCATGGTGAAAAAGGAAATATCCTCACATAATAACTACAGAGAAGCTTTCTGAGAGATTGCTTTCTGATGTGTGACTTCATCACACTGAGTTCCACCCTTCCCTTCTCGGAACAGTTTGCTAACACTGTTGTCGTGGATTCTGCAAAGGTATATTTGGGAGCTCATTGAGGGCTCTGGTGAAAAAGGAAATATCCTCACATAATAACTAAAGAGCAGCTTCGTGAAAAACTGCACTGCCATGTGTGAATGAAACTCACAGAGATACACGTTTTTCTTCAGTGATCAGTTTGTTAACACAGTTTTATGGAAATCTGATATTAGATACATCATAGCGCAATGAAACTTACGGTGAAAAAGGAAACACCCACAGATGAAAACTAGAAAGAAGCTTTCTTAGACACTTCTTGGTGATGTGTGAATTCATCACACAGAGTTACACTTATGTTTCGTGGAGCAGTCCATTAACACTGTCTTTGAGGAACATGAGAAGGGCTTCCTTGGATCGCATTGAGGCCTACGCTGATAAAGGAAATTTCATCCGTTCAAAATGTGAAATAAGCTTTCTGAGAAACTTCTTTCTGTTCTGTGAGGTCACCTCACAGACTTATAATGTAGACTTCAGGAAGCAGTTTGCTAACACTCTTTTTGTGGAAACGGGAAAGTGATATTTGGGAGCCCTTAGGGACCCATGGTGAAAAAGTAAATATCCTCACATAATAACTACAGAGAAGCTTTCTGATAGATTGCTTTCTGACGTGTGACTTAATCACACAGAGTTCCACCCTTCCCTTCTTGGAACAGTTTGCTAACACTGTTGTCGTGGATTCTGCAAAGGTATATTTGGGAGCTCCTTGAGGGCTCTGGTGAAAAAGGAAATATCCTCACATAATAACTAAAGAGCAGCTTCCTGAGAAACTGTATTGCCATGTGTGTATGCACCTCACAGAGTTACAGGTTTCTCTTCAGTGATCAGCTTGTTAACACAGTTTTCTGGAAATCTGCAATTAGAAATTCATAGCGCAATAAACTTACGGTGACAAAGGAAACATCCACAGATGAAACCTAGAAAGAAGCTTTCTTAGAAACTTCTTGGTGATGTGTGAATTCATCTCACAGAGTTACACTTATGTTTCGTGGAGCAGTCCATTCACACTGTCCTTGAGAAACCTGAGAAGGGCTTCCTTGGATGGCATTGAGGCCTACGCTGATAAAGGAAATTTCATCCGTTCAAAACCTGAAAGAATCTTTCTGAGAAACTTCTTTCTCATATGTGAGTTCATCTCACAGACTTATAGTTTAGACTTCAGGAAGCCGTTTGCTAACACTCTTTTCGTGGAAACTGGAAAGTGATATTTCGGAGCCCTTAGGGACCCATGGTGAAAAAGGAAATATCCTCACATAATAACTACAGAGAAGCTTTCTGAGAGATTGCGTTCTGATGTGTGACTTCATCACACAGAGTTCCACGCTTCCCTTCTTGGAACAGTTTGGAAACACTGTTGTCGTGGATTCTGCAAAGGTATATTTGGGAGCTCATTGAGGGCTCTGGTGAAAAAGGAAATATCTTCACTTATTAACTAAAGAGCAGCTTCGTGAAAAACTGCACTGCCATGTGTGAATGAAACTCACAGAGATACACGTTTTCCTTCAGTGATCAGTTTGTTAACACAGTTTTATGGAAATCTGAAATTAGATACATCATAGCGCAATGAAACTTACGGTGACAAAGGAAACATCCACAGATGAAAACTAGAAAGAAGCTTTCTTAGAAACTTCTTGGTGATGTGTGAATTCATCTCACAGAGTTACACTTAATTTTCTGGAGCCCTCCATTGACAGTGTCCTTGAGAAACCTGAGAAGGGCTTCCTTGGATGGCATTGAGGCCTACGCTGATAAAGGAAATTTCATCCGTTCAAAACGTGAAATAAGCTTTCTGAGAAACTTCTTTCGGATCTGTGAGTTTATCTCACATACTTATAATTTAGACTTCAGGAAGCAGTTTGCTAACACTCTTTTCGAGGAATCTGGAAAGTGATATTTGGGAGCCCTTAGGGACCCATGGTGAAAAAGGAAATATCCTCACACAATAACTACAGAGATGCTTTATGAGAGATTGCTTTCTGATGTGTGACTTCATCACACAGAGTTACAACCTTCCCTTCTTGGAACAGTTTGCTAACACTGTTGTCGTGGATTCTACAAAGGTATATTTGGGAGCTCATTGAGGGCTCCGGTGAAAAAGGAAACATCCTCACATAATAACTAAAGAGCAGCTTCCTGAGAAACTGTTATGCCATGTGTGAATGCAACTCACAGAGTTACACGTTTCTCTTCAGTGATCAGTTTGTTAACACAGTTTTCTGGAAATCTGCAATTAGTTACTTCATAACGCAATGAAACTTACGGTGACATAGGAAACATCCACAGATGAAAACTAGCAAGAAGCTTTCTTAGAAACTTCTTGGTGATGTGTGAATTCATCTCACAGAGTTACACTTATGTTTCGTGTAGCAGTCCATTAACAGTGTCTTTGAGGAAGCTGAGAAGGGCTTCCTAGGATCGCATGGAGGCCTACGGTGATAAAGGAAATTTCATCCGTTCAAAAGGTGAAAGAAGCTTTCTGAGAAACTTCTTTCTGATCTGTGAGTTCATCTCACAGACTTATAATTTAGACTTCAGGAAGCAGTTTGCTAACACTCTTTTCGTGGAAACTGGAAAGTGATATTTGAGAGCAAATTGAGACCCATGGTGAAAAACGAAATATCCTCACATAATACCTACAGATAAACTTTCTGAGAGATTGCTTTCTGATGTGTGACTTCATCACACAGAGTTCCACCCTTCCCTTCTTGTAACAGTTTGCTAACACTGTTGTCGTGAATTCTACAAAGGCATATTTGGGAGCTCATTGAGGGCTCTGGTGAAAAAGGAAACATCCTCACATAATAACTAAAGAGCAGCTTCCTGAGAAACAGTATTGCCGTGTGTGAATGCAACTCACAGAGTTACACGTTTCTCTTCAGTGATCAGCTTGTTAACACAGTTTTCTGGAAATCTGCAATTAGATACTTCATAGCGCAATGAACCTTACGGTGACAAAGGAAACATCCACAGATGAAAACTAGCAAGAAGCTTTCTTAGAAACTTCTTGGTGATGTGTGAGTTCATCTCAAAGAGTTACACTTATGTTTCGTGTAGCAGTCCATTAACACTGTCTTTGAGGAAGCTGAGAAGGGCTTCCTTGGATCGCATTGCGGCCTACGCTGATAAAGGAAATTTCATCCGTTCAAAACGTGAAAGAGGCTTTATGAGAACCTTCTTTCTGATCTGTGAGTTCATCTCACAGACTTATAATTTAGACTTCAGGAAGCAGTTTGCTAACACTCTTTTCGTGGAAACTGGAAAGTGATATTTGAGAGCCCTTTGAGACCCATGGTGAAAAAGGAAATATCCTCACGTAATACCTACAGAGAAGCATTCTGAGAGATTGCTTTCTGAAGTGTGACTTCATCACACAGAGTTCCACACTTCCCTTCTTGGAACAGTTTGCTAACACTGTTGTCGCGGATTCTGCAAAGGTATATTTGGGAGCTCATTGAGGGCTCTGGTGAAAAAGAAATATCCTCACATAATAACTAAAGAGCAGCTTTCTGAGAAACTGCAATGTCATGTGTGAATGCAACTCACAGAGTTTCACGTTTCTCTTCAGTGATCAGTTTGTTAACACAGTTTTCTGGAAATCTGCAATTAGATACTTCATAGAGCAATGAAACTTACGGTGACAAAGGAAGCATCCACAAATGAAAACTAGAAAGAAGCTTTCTTAGACACTTCGTGGTGATGTGTGAATTCATCACACAGAGTTACACTTATGTTTCGTGGAGCAGTCCATTAACACTGTCTTTGAGGAACCTGAGAAGGACTTCCTTGGATCGCATTGAGGCCTACGCTGATAAAGGAAATTTCATTCGTTCAAAACGTGAAAGAAGCTTTCTGAGAAACATCTTTCTGATCTGTGAGTTCATCTCACAGACTTATAATTTAGACTTCAGGAAGCAGTTTGCTAACACTCTTTTCGTGGAATCTGGAAAGTGATATTTGGGAGCCCTTAGGGACCCATGGTGAAAAAGGAAATATCCTCACACAATAACTACAGAGATGCTTTATGAGAGATTGCTTTCTGATTTCTGACTTCATCACACAGAGTTACACCCTTCCCTTCTTGGAACAGTTTGCTAACACTGTTGTCGTGGATTCTACAAAGGTATATTTGGGAGCTCATTGAGGGCTCTGGTGAAAAAGGAAATATCCTCACATAATAACTAAAGAGCAGCTTCCTGAGAAACAGTATTGCCGTGTGTGAATGCAACTCACAGAGTTACACGTTTCTCTTCAGTGATCAGCTTGTTAACACAGTTTTCTGGAAATCTGCAATTAGATACTTCATAGCGCAATGAACCTTACGGTGACAAAGGAAACATCCACAGATGAAAACTAGCAAGAAGCTTTCTTAGAAACTTCTTGGTGATGTGTGAGTTCATCTCAAAGAGTTACACTTATGTTTCGTGTAGCAGTCCATTAACACTGTCTTTGAGGAAGCTGAGAAGGGCTTCCTTGGATCGCATTGCGGCCTACGCTGATAAAGGAAATTTCATCCGTTCAAAACGTGAAAGAGGCTTTATGAGAACCTTCTTTCTGATCTGTGAGTTCATCTCACAGACTTATAATTTAGACTTCAGGAAGCAGTTTGCTAACACTCTTTTCGTGGAATCTGGAAAGTGATATTTGGGAGCCCACAGGGAACCATGGTGAAAAAGGAAATATCCTCACATAATAACTACAGAGAAGCTTTCTGAGAGATTGCTTTCTGATGTGTGACTTCATCACACAGAGTTCCACCCTTCCGTTCTGGAACAGTTTGCTAACACTGTTGTCGCGGATTCTGGAAAGGTAAATTTGGGAGCTCATTGAGGGCTCTGGTGAAAAAGGAAATATCCTCACATAATAAGTAAAGAGCAGCTTTCTGAGAAACTGCATTGCCATGTATGAATGCAAGTCACAGCGTTACGCGTTTCTCTTCAGTGATCAGTTTGTTAACACAGTTTTCTGGAAATCTGCAATTAGATACTTCATAGCGCAATGAAACCTACGGTGACAAAGGAAATATCCACAGATGAAAACTAGAAAGAAGCTTTCTTTGAAACTTCTTGGTGATGTGTGAATTCATCTCACAGAGTTACACTTATGTTTCGTGGAGCAGTCCATTTACACTGTCTTTGAGGAACCTGAGAAGGGCTTCCATGGATCGCATTGAGGCCTAATCTGATAAAGGAAATGTCATGCGTTCAAAACGTGAAAGAAGCTTTCTGAGAAACTTCTTTCTGATCTGTGAGTTCATCTCACAGACTTATAATTTAGACTACAGGAAGCAGTTTGCTAACACTCTTTTCGTGGAAACTGGAAACTGATATTTGGGAGCCCTTAGGGACCCATGGTGAAAAAGGAAATATCCTCACATAATAACTACAGAGAAGCTTTCTGAGGGATTGCTTTCTGATGTGTGACTTCATCACACAGAGTTCCAATTTTCCACTCTTGGAACAGTTTACTAACACTGTTGTCGTGGATTCTGCAAAGGTATATTTGAGAGTTCATTGAGGGCTCTGGTGAAAAGGGAAATATCCTCACATAATAACTAAAGAGCAGCTTTCTGAGAAACTGCACTGCCATGTGTGAATGCAACTCACAGAGTTACACGTTTCTCTTCAGTGATCAGTTTGTTAACACAGATTTCTGGAAATGTGCAATTAAATACTTCATAGAGCAATGAAACTTATGGTGACAAAGTTAACATCCACAGATGAAAACAAGAAAGAAGCTTTCTTAGAAACTTCTTGGTGATGCGTGAATTCATCTCACGGAGTTATACGTATGTTTCATGGAGCAGTCCCTTAACACTGTCTTTGAGGAGCCTGAGAAGGGCTTCCTGGATTGCAAAGAGGCCTACGCTGATAAGGGAAATTTCATCCGTTCAAAACGTGAAAGAAGCTTTCTGAGAAACTTCTTTCTGATCTGTGAGTTCATCTCACAGACTTATAATTTAGACTTCAGGAAGCAGTTTGCTAACACTCTTTTCGTGGAAACTGGAAAGTGATATTTGGGAGCCCTTATGCACCCATGGTGAAAAAGGAAATAGCATCACCTAATAACTACAGAGAAGCTTTCTGAGAGATTGCTTTCTGATGTGTGACTTCATCACACAGAGTTCCACCCTTCCCTTCCTGGAAAAGTTTGCTAACACTGTTGTCGTGGATTCTGCAAATGTATATTTTGAGCTCATTGAGGGCTCTGGTGAAAAAGGAAATATCCTCACATAATAGCAAAAGAGCAGCTTTCTGAGAAACTGCACTGTTATGTGTGAATGTAACTCACAGAGTTACACGTTTCTCTTCAGTGATCAGTTTGTTAACACAGTTATCTGGAAATCTGCAATTAGATACTTCATAGCGCAATGAAACTTACGGTGAGAAAGGAAGCATCCACAGATGAAAACTAGAAAGAAGCCTTCTTAGACACTTCTTGGTGATATGTGAATTCATCTCACAGAGTTACACTTATGTTTCGTGGAGCAGTCCATTGACAATGTCCTAGAGGAACATGAGAAGGGCTTCCTTGGATCGCATTGAGGCCTACACTAATAAAGTAAATTTCATCCGTTCAAAATGTGAAAGAAGCTAACTGAGAAACTTCCTTCTGATCTGTGAGTTCATTTCAGAGACTTATAATTTAGACTTCAGGAAGCCGTTTGCTAACACTCTATTCGTGGAAACTGGAAATTGATATTCGGGAGCCCATAAGGACCCATGGTGAAAAAGGAAATATCCTCACATAATAACTACAGAGAAGCTTTCTGAGAGATTGCTTTCTGATATGTAACTTCATCACACAGAGTTCGACCTTTCCCTTCCTGGAACAGTTTACTAACCCTGTTGTCGTGGATTCTGCACAAGTATATTTGAGAGCTCATTGAGGACTCTGGTGAAAAATGAAATATCCTCACATAATAACTAAAGAGAAGTTTTCTGAGAAACTGCAATGCTGTGTGTGAATGCAACTCACAGAGTTACACGTTTCTCTTCAGTGATCAGTTTGTTACCACAGTTTCTGTAAATCTGCAATTAGATATTTCATAGCGCAATGAAACTTACGGTGACATAGGAAACATCCACAGATGAAAACTAGAAAGAAGCTTTCTTAGACACTTCTTGGTGATGTGTGAATTCATCTCACAGAGTTACGCTTATGTTTCGCGGAGCAGTCCGTTAACACTGTCTTTGAGGAACCTGAGAAGGGATTCCTGGATTGCATTGAGGCCTACGCTGATAAGGGAAATTTCATCCGTTCAAAACGTGAAAGAAGCTGTCTGAGAAACATCTTTCTGATCTGTGAGTTCATCTCACAGACTTATAATTTAGACTTCAGGAAGCAGTTTGCTAACACTCTTTTCGTGGAAACTGGAAAGTGATATTTGGGAGCCCACAGGGACCCATGGTGAAAAAGGAAATATCCTCACATAATAACTACAGAGAAGCTTTCTGAGAGATTGCTTTCTGATGTGTGACTTCATCACACAGAGTTCCACCCTTCCCTTCTTGGAACAGTTTGCTAACAGTGTTGTCGTGGATTCTGCAACGGTATATTTGGGAGCTCATGGAGGGCCCTGGTGAAAAAGGAAATATCCTCACATAGTAACTAAAGAGCAGCTTTCTGAGGAACTGCACTGCCATGTGTGAATGCAACTCACCGAGTTACACGTTTCTCTTCAGTGATCAGTTTGTTAACACAGTTTTCTGGAAATCTGCAATTAGATACTTCATAGCGCAATGAACCTTACAGTGACAAAGGAAACATCCACAGATGAAAACTAAAAGAAGCTTTCTTAGACATTTCTTGGTGATGTGTGAATTCATCTCACAGAGTTACACTTATGTTTCGTGGAGCAGTCCATTAACCCTGTCTTTGAGGATCCTGAGAAGGGCTTCCTTGGATCACATTGAAGCCTACGCTGATAAAAGAAATTTCATCCGTTCAAAACGTGAAAGAAGGTTTCTGAGAAACTTCTTTCTGATCCGTGAGTTCATCTCACAGACTTACAATTTAGACTTCAGGAAGCAGTTTGCTAACACTCTTTTCGTGGAAACTGGAAAGTGATATTTGGGAGCCCTTAGGCACCCATGGTGAAAAAGGAAATATCATCACATAATAACTACAGAGAAGCTTTCTGAGAGATTGCTTTCTGATGTGTGACTTCATCACACAGAGTTCCACACTTCCCTTCTTGGAACAGTTTTCTAACACTGTTGTCGTGGATTCTGCAAAGGTATATTTTGACCTCATTGAGGGCTCTGGTGAAAAAGGAAATATCCTCACATAATAGCAAAAGAGCAGCTTTCTGAGAAACTGCATTGCCATGTGTGAATGCAACTCACAGAGTTACACGTTTCTCTTCAGTGATCAGTTTGTTAACAGAGTTTTCTGGAAATCTGCAATTAGATACTCATAGCGCCATGAACCTTACAGTGACAAAGGAAACATCCCCAGATGAAAACTAGAAAGAAGCTTTCTTAGAAACTTCTTGGTGATGGGTGAATTCATCTCACAGAGTTACACTTATGTTTCCTGGAGCAGTCCATTAACACTGTCTTTGAGGAACCTGAGAAGGGCTTCCTTGGATCGCATTGAGGCCTACGCTGATAAAGGAAATTTCATCCGTTCAAAACGTGAAAGAACCTTTCTGAGAAACTTCTTTCTGATCTGTGAGTTCATCTCACAGACTTATAATTTAGACTTCAGGAAGCAGTTTGCTAACACTCTTTTCGTGGAAACTGGAAAGTGATATTTGGGAGCCCATAGGGACCCATGGTGAAAAAGGAAATATCCTCACATAATAACTACAGAGAAGCATTCTGAGAGATTGCTTTCTGAAGTGTGACTTCATCACACAGAGTTCCACCTTTCCCTTGTTGTAACAGTTTGCTAACACTGTTGTCGTGGATTCTGCAAAGGTATATTTGGGAGCTCATTGAGGGCTCTGGTGAAAAAGGAAATATCCTCACATAATAACTCAAGAGCAGCTTTCTGAGAAAGTGCACTGCCATGTGTGAATGCAACTCATAGAGTTACACGTTTCTCTTCAGTGATCAGTTTGTTAACACAGCTTTCTGGAAATCTGCAGTAAGATACTTCATAGCACATTGAAACTTACGGTGACAAAGGAAACATCCACAGATGAAAACTAGAAAGAAGCTTTCATAGAAACTTCTTGGTGATGTGTGAATTCATCTCACAGAGTTACACTTATGTTTCGTGGAGCAGTCCATTAACACTGTCTTTGAGGAACCTGAGAAGGGCTTCCTTGGATCGCATTGAGACCTACGCTGATAAAGGAAATTTCATCCGTTCAAAACGTGAGAGAAGCTTTCTGAGAAACTTCTTTCTGATCTGTGAGTTCATCTCACAGACTTATAATTTAGACTTCAGGAAGCAGTTTGCTAACACTCTTTTCGTGGAAACTGGAAAGTGATATTTGGGAGCCCATAGGGACCCATGGTGAAAAAGGAAATATCCCCACATAATAACTACAGAGCAACTTTCTGTGAGATTGCTTTCTGATGTGTGACTTCATCACACAGAGTTCCACCCTTCCCTTCTTGGAACAGTTTGCTAACACTGTTGTCGTGGATTCTGCAAAGGTATATTTGGGAGCTCATTGAGGGCTAAGGTGAAAAAGGAAATATCCTCACATAATAACTAAAGAGCAGCTTTCTGAAAAACTGCATTGCCATGTGTGTATGCAACTCACAGAGTTACACGTTTCTCTTCAGTGATCAGTTTGTTAACACAGTGTTCTGGAAATCTGCTATTAGATACTTCATAGTGCAATTAAACTTACGGTGACAAAGGAAACATCCACAGATGAAAACTAGAAGGAAGCTTTCTAAGAAACTTCTTGGTGATGTGTGAATTCATCTCACAGAGTTACCATTATGTATCGTGGAGCAGTCCATTAACACTATCTTTGAGGAAACTGAGAAGGGCTTCCTTGGATCGCATTGAGGCCTACGCTGATAAAGGAAATTTCATCCGTTCAAAATGTGAAAGAAGCTTACTGAGAAACTTCCTTCTGATCTGTGAGTTCATCTCACAGACTTATAATTTAGATTTCAGGAAGCAGTTTGCTAACACTCTATTCGTGGAAACTGGAAATTGATATTCGGGAGCCCATAAGGACCCATGGTGAAAAAGGAAATATCCTCACATAATAACTACAGAGAAGCTTTCTGAGAGATTGCTTTCTGATATGTAACTTCATCACACAGAGTTCGACCTTTCCCTTCTTGGAACAGTTTGCTAACCATGTTGTCGTGGATACTGCACAGGTATATTTGGGAGCTCATTGAGGACTCTGGTGAAAAATGAAATATCCTCACATGATAACTAAAGAGAAGCTTTCTGAGAAACTGCAATGCCGTGTGTGAATGCAACTCACAGAGTTACACGTCTCTCTTCAGTGATCAGTTTGTTAACACAGTTTCTGTAAATCTGCAATTAGATACTTCATAGCGCAATGAAACTTACGGTGACAAAGGAAACATCCACAGATGAAAATTAGAAAGAAGCTTTCTTAGACACTTCTTGGTGATGTGTGAATTCATCTCACAGAGTTACGCTTATGTTTCGTGGAGCAGTCCGTTAACACTCTCTTTGAGGAACCTGAGAAAGGCTTCCTGGATTGCATTGAGGCCTACGCTGATAAGGGAAATTTCATCCGTTCAAAACGTGAAAGAAGCTTTCTGAGAAACTTCTCTCTGATCTGTGAGTTCATCTCACAGACTTATAATTTAAACTTCAGGAAGCAGTTTGCTAACACTCTTTTCATGGAAACTGGACCGTGATATTTGGGAGCCCACAGGGACCCATGGTGAGAAAGGAAATATCCTCACATAATAACTACAGAGAAGCTTTCTGAGAGATTGCTTTCTGATGTGTGACTTCATCACACAGAGTTCCACCCTTCCCTTCTTGGAACAGTTTGCTAACAGTGTTGTCGTGGATTCTGCAACGGTATATTTGGGAGCTCATGGAGGGCTCTGGTGAAAAAGGAAATATCCTCACATAGTAACTAAAGAGCAGCTTTCTGAGGAACTGCACTGCCATGTGTGAATGCAACTCACAGAGTTACACGTTTCTCTTCAGTGATCAGTTTGTTAACATAGTTTTCTGGAAATCTGCAATTAGATACTTCATAGCGCAATGAACCTTACGGTGACAAAGGAAACATCCACAGATGAAAACTAGAAAGAAGCTTTCTTAGAAACTTCTGGGTGATGTGTGAATTCATCTCACAGAGTTACACTTATGTTTCGTGGAGCAGTCCATTAACACTGTCTTTGAGGAACCTGAGAAGGGCTTCCTTGGATCGCATTGAGACCTACGCTGATAAAGGAAATTTCATCCGTTCAAAACGTGAGAGAAGCTTTCTGAGAAACTTCTTTCTGATCTGTGAGTTCATCTCACAGACTTATAATTTCGACTTCAGGAAGCAGTTTGCTAACACTCTTTTCGTGGAAACGGGAAAGTGATATTTGGGAGCCCATAGGGACCCATGGTGAAAAAGGATATATCCTCACCTAATAACTAAAGAGCAGCTTTGTGAGAAACTGCACTGCCATGTGTGAATGCAACTCACAGAGTTACACGTTTCACTTAAGTGATCATTTTGTTAACACAGTTTTCAGGAAATCTGCAATTAGATACATCATAGCGCAATGAAACTTATGGTGAGAAAGGAAACATCCACAGATGAAAACGAGAAAGAAGCTTTCTGAGAAACTTCTTGGTGATGTGTGAATTCATCTCACAGAATTACACTTATGTTTCTTGGAGCAGTCCATTAACACTCTTTTGAGGAACCGGAGAAGGGCTTCCTTGGATCGCATTGAGGCCTACGCTGATAAAGAAAATTTCATCCGTTCAACACGTGAAAGAAGCTTTCTGAGAAACTTCTTTCTGATCTGTGAGTTCATCTCACAGACTTATACTTTAGACTTCCGGAAGCAGTTTGCTAACACTCTTTTCGTGGAAACTGGAAAGTGATGTTTGGGAGCCCTTGAGAACCATGGTGATAAAGGAAATATCCTCACATAATAACTACAGAGAAGCTTTCTGAGAGATTGGTTTCTGATGTGTGACTTCATCACACAGAGTTCCACCCTTCCCTTCTTGGAACAGTTTGCTAACACTGTTGTGGATTCTGCAAAATATATTTGGGAGCTCATTGAGGGCTCTGGTGAAAAAGGAAATATCCTCACATAATAACTAAACAGCAGCTTTCTGAGAAACTGCACTGCCATGTGTGAATGCAACTCACAGAGTTACACGTTTCTCTTCAGTGATCAGTTTGTTAACACAGTTGTCTGGAAATCTGCAATTAGATACTTCATAGCGCAGTGAAACTTACGGTGACAAAGGAAACATCCACAGATGAAAACTAGAAAGAAGCTTTCTTAGACACCTCTTGGTGAAGTGTGAATTCATCTCACAGAGTTACACTTATGTTTCGTGGAGCAGTCCATTAACACTCTCTTTGAGGAACCTGAGAAGGGCTTCCTTGGATCGCTTTGAGGCCTCCGCTGATAAAGGAAATTTCATCCGTTCAAAACGTGAAAGAAGCTTTCTGAGAAACTTCTTCTGATCTGTGAGTACATCTCACAGACTTATAATTTAGACTTCAGGAAGCAGTTTGCTAACACTCTTTTCGTGGAAACTGGAAAGTGATATTTGGGACCCCAAAGGGACCCAGGGTGAAAAAGGAAATATCCTCACATAATAACTACAGAGAAGCTTTCTGAGAGACTGCTTTCTGAAGTGTGACTTCATCACACAGAGTTCCACCCTTCCCTTCTTGGAACAGTTTGCTAACACTGTTGTCGTGGATTCTGCAAAGGTATATTCGGGAGCTCATTGAGGGCTCTGGTGAAAAAGGAAATATCCTCACATAATAACTAAAGAGCAGCTTTCTGAGAAACTGCACTGCCATGTGTGAATGCAACTCACAGAGTTACACGTTTCTCTTCAGTGATCAGTTTGTTAACACAGTTTTCTGGAAATCTGCAATTAGATACTTCATAGCGCAATGAAACTTACGTTGAGAAAGGAAATACCCACAGATGAAAACTAGAAAGAAGCTTTCTTAGAAACTTCTTGGTGATGTGTGAATTCATCTCACAGAGTTACAGTTATGTTTTGGGGAGCAGGCCATTAACACTATCTTTGAGAAAGCTGAGAAGGGCTTCCTTGGATCGCATTGAGGCCTACGCTGATAAAGGAAATTTCTTCCGTTCAAAACGTGAAAGAAGCTTTCTGAGAAACTTCTTTCTGATCTGTGAGTTCATCTCACAGACTTATAATTTCGACTACAGGAAGCAGTTTGCTAACACTCTTTTGGTGGAAACTGGAAACTGATATTTGGGAGCTCATGGGGACCCATGGTGAAAAAGGAAATATCCTAACATAATAACTACAGAGAAGCTTTCTGAGAGATTGCTTTCTGATGTGTGACTTCATCACACAGAATTCCACCCTTCCCTTCTTGGAACAGTTTGCTAACACTGTTGTCCTTGATTCTGCAAAGGTATATTTGGGAGCTCATTAAGGGCTCTGGTGAAAAAAGAAATATCCTCACATAATAACTAAAGAGCAGCTTTCGGGAAACTGCACTGCCATGTGTGAATGAAACTCACAGAGTTACACGTTTCCCTTCAGTGATCAGTTTGTTAACACAGTTTTCTGGAAATCTGCAATTAGATACTTCATAGCGCAATGAAACATATGGTGACAAATGAAACATCCACTGATGAAAACTAGAAAGAAGCTTTCTTAGAAACTTCTTGGTGATGTGTGAATTCATCTCACAGAGTTACACTTATGTTTCGTGGAGCAGTCCATTAACACTGTCTTTGAGGAACCTAAGAAGGGCGTCCTTGGAACGCATTGAGGCCTACGCTGATGAAGGAAATTTCATCCGTTCAATACGTGAAAGAAGCTTTCTGAGAAACTTCTTTCTGATCTGGGAGTTCATCTCACAGACTTATAATTTAGATTTCAGGAAGCAGTTTGATAACACTCTTTTCGTGGAAACTGGAAAGTGATATTTGGGAGCCCGCAGGGACCCATGATGAAAATGGCAATATCCTCACATAATAACACTGAGAAGCTTTCTGAGAGATTGCTTTCTGATGTTTGACTTCATCACACAGAGTTCCACCCTTCCCTTCTTGGAACAGTTTGCTAACACTGTTGTCGTGGATTCTGCAAAGGTATGTTTGGGAGCTCATTGAAGGCCCTGGTGAAAAAGGAAATATCCTCACATAATAACTAAAGAGCAGCTTTGTGAGAAACTGCACTGCCATGTGTGAATGCAACTCACAGAGTTACAGGTTTCTCTTCAGTGATCAGTTTGTTAACACAGTTTTCTGGAAATCTGCAATTAGATACTTCATACTGCAATGAACATTACGGTGACAAAGGAAACATCCACAGATGAAAACTAGAAAGAAGCTTTCTTAGAAGCTTCTTAGTGATGTGTGAATTCATCTCACAGAGTTACACTTATGTTTCGTGGAGCAGTCCATTAACACTGTCTTTGAGGAACCTGAGAAGGGCTTCCTTTTATCGCATTGAGGTCTAATCTGATAAAGGAAATTTCTTCCGTTCCAAACGTGAAAGAAGCTTTCTGAGAAACTTCTTTCTGATCTGTGAGCTCATCTCACAGACTTATAATTTAGACTTCAGGAAGCAGTTTGCTAACACTCTTTTCGTGGAAACGGGAAAGTGATATTTGGGAGCCCACAGAGACCCATGGTGAAAATGGCAATATCCTCACATAATAACTACAGAGAAGCTTTCTGAGAGATTGCTTTCTGATGTTTGACTTCATCACACAGAGTTCCACCCTTCCCTTCTTGGAACAGTTTGCTAACACTGTTGTCGTGGATTCAGCAAAGGTATATTTGGGAGCTCTTTGAGGGCTTGGTGAAAAAGGAAATATCCTCACATAACAACTACAGAGCAGCTTTGTGAGAAACTGCACTGCCATGTGTGAATGTAACTCACAGAGATACACGTTTCTCTTCAGTGATCAGTTTGTTAACACAGTTTTCTGGAAATCTGCAATTAGATACTTCATAGCGCAATGAAACTTACTATGACAAAGGAAACATCCACAGATGAAAACTAGAAAGAAGCATTCTTAGAAACTTCTTGGTGATGTGTGAATTCATCTCACAGAGTTACACTTATGTTTCGTGGAGCAGTCCATTAACACTGTCTTTGAGGAGCCTGAGAAGGGCTTCCTGGATTTCTTTGAGGACTAGCTGATAAAGGAAATTTCATCCCTTCAATACGTGAAAGAAGCTTTCTGAGAAACTTCTTTCTGATCTGGGAGTTCATCTGACAGACTTATAATTTAGACTTCAGGAAGCAGTTTGATAACACTCTTTTCGTAGAAACTGGAAAGTGATATTTGGGAGCCCACAGGGACCCATGGTGAAAATGGCAATATCCTCACATAATAACTACAGAGAAGCTTTCTGAGAGATTGCTTTCTGATGTGTGACTTCATCACACAGAGTTCCAACCTTCCCTTCTTGGAACAGTGTGCTAACACTGTTGTCGTGGTTTCTGCAAAGGTATATTTGGGAGCTCTTTGAGGGCTTGGTGAAAAAGATAATATCCTCACATAATAACTAAAGAGCAGCTTTCTGAGAAACTGCACTGCCATGTGTGAATGCAACTCACAGAGTTACACGTTTGTCTTCAGTGACCAGTTTGTTAACACAGTTTTCTGGAAATCTGCAATTAGATACTTCACAGCGCAATGAACCTTATGGTGACAAAGGAAACATCCACAGATGAAAACTAGAAAGAAGCTTTCTTAGAACCTTCTTGGTGATGTGTGAATTCATCTCACAGAGCTACACGTATGTTTCGTGGAGCAGTCCATTAACACTGTCTTTGAGGAACCTGAGAAGGGCTTCCTTGGATCGCATTGAGGCCTCCACTGATAAAGGAAATTTCATCCGTTCAAAACGTGAAAGAAGCTTTCTGAAAAACTTCATTCTGATCTGTGAGTTCATCTCACAGACTTATAATTTCGACTTCAGGAAGCAGTTTGCTAACACTCTTTTCGTGGAAACTGGAAAGTGATATTTGGGAGCCCACAGGGACCCATGCTGAAAAAGGCAATATCCTCACATAATAACCAAAGAGAAGCTTTCTGAGAGATTTCTTTCTGATGTGTGAGTTCATCACACAGAGTTCCACCCTTCCCTTCTTGGAACAGTTTGCTAGCACTGTTGTCGTGAATTCTGCAAAGGTATATTTGGGAGCTCTTTGAGGGCTTGGTGAAAAAGGAAATATCCTCATATAATAACTAAAGAGCAGCTTTCTGAGAAACTACACTGCCATGTGTGAATGTAACTCACAGAGTTACACGTTTCTCTTCAGTGATCAGTTTGTTAACACAGTTTTCTGGAAATCTGCAATTAGATAATTCATAGCGCAATGAAACTTACGGTGACAAAGGAAGCATCCACAGATGAAAACTATAAAGAAGTTTCTAAGACACTTTTTCGTGATGTGTGAATTCATCTCACAGAGTTACACGTATGTTTCGTTTAGCAGTCCATTAACACTGTCTTTGAGGAACCTGAGAAGGGCTTCCTTGAATCGCATTGAGGCCTACGCTGATAAAGGAAATTTCATCCGTTCAAAACGTGAAAGAAGCTTTCTGAGAAACTTCTTTCTGATCTGTGAGTTCATCTCACATACTTATAATTAAGACTTCAGGAAGCAGTTGGCTAACACTCTTTTCGTGGAAACTGGAAAGTGATATTTGGGAGCCCTTAGGGACCCATGGTGAAAAAGGAAATATCCTCACATAATAACTACAGAGATGCTTTCTGAGACATTGCTTTCTGATGTGTGACTTCATCACACAGAGTTACAACCTTCCTTTCCTGGAACAGTTTGCTAACACTGTTGTCGTGGATTCTACAAAGGTATATTTGGGAGTTCATTGAGGGCTCTCGTGAAAAAGGAAACATCCTCATATAATAACTAAAGAGCAGCTTTCTGAGAAACTGCATTGCCATGTGTGAATGCAACTCACAGAGCTACAGGTTTCTCTTCAGTAATCAATTTGTTAACACAGTTTTCTGGAAATCTGCATTAGATACTTCATAGCGCAATGAACCTTACGGTGACAAAGGAAACATCCACAGATGAAAACTAGAAAGAAGCTTTCTAAGAAACTTCTTGGTGATGTCTGAATTCATCTCACAGAGTTACACTTATTTTTCGTGGAGCAGTCCATTAACACTTTCTTTGAGGAACCTTAGAAGGGCTTCCTTGGATCGCTTTGAGGCCTACGCTGACAATGGAAATTTCATCCGTTCAAAACGTGAAAGAAGCTTTCTGAGAAACTTCTTTCTGATCTGTGAGTTCATCTCACAGACTTATAATTTCGACTTCAGGAAGGAGTTTGCTAACATTCTTTTCGTGGAAACTGGAAATTGATATTTGGGAGCCTTAAGGGACCCATGGTGAAAAATGAAATATACTCACACAATAACCACAGAGAAGCGTTCTGAGAGATTGCTTTCTGATGTGTGACTTCATCACACAGAGTTCCCACCTTCCCTTCTTGGAACAGTTTGGAAACACTGTTGTCGTGGAATCTGCAAAGGTATATTTGGGAGCTCATTGAGGGCTCTGGTGAAAAAGGAAATATCCTCACATAATAACTAAAGAGCAGCTTTCTGAAAAACTGCATTGCCATGTGTGAATGCAACTCACAGAGTTACACGTTTCTCTTCAGTGATCAGTTTGTTAACACAGTTTTCTGGAAATCTGAAATTAGATACTTCATAGCGCGATGAAACTTATGGTGAAAAAGGAAACATCCACAGGTGAAAACTAGAAAGAAGCTTTCTTAGAAACTTCTTGGTGATGTGTGAATTCATCTCACAGAGTTACACTTATGTTTCGTGGAGCAGTCCATTAACACTGTCTTTGAGGAACCTGAGAAGGACTTCCTTGGATCGCATTGAGGCCTACGCTGATAAAGGAAATTTCATCCGTTCAAAACGTGAAAGAAGCTTTCTGAGAAACTTCTTTCTGATCCGTGAGTTCATCTCACAGACATATAATTTAGACTTCAGGAAGCAGTTTGCTAACACTCTTTTCATGGAAACTGGAAAGTGATATTTGGGAGCCCTTAGGGACCCATGGTGGAAAAGGAAATAGCCTCACATAATAACTACAGAGAAGCTTTCTGAGAGATTGCTTTCTGATGTGTGACTTCATCACACAGAGTTCCCACCTTCCCTTCTTGGAACAGTTTGGAAACACTGTTGTCGTGGATTCTGCAAAGGTATATTTGGGAGCTCATTGAGGGCTCTGGTGAAAAAGGAAATATCTTCACATAATAACTAAAGAGCAGCTTTCCGAGACACTGCACTGCCATTTGTGAATGCAACTCACAGAGTTACACGTTTCTCTTCAGTGATCAGTTTGTTAACACAGTTTTCTGGAAATGTGCAATTAGATACTTCATAGCGCGATGAAACTTACGGTGACAAAGTAAACATCCACAGATGAAAACTAGAAAGAAGCTTTCTAAGAAACTTCTTGGTGATATGTGAATTCACCTCACAGAGTTACACTTATGTTTCGTGGAGCAGTCCATTAACGCTGTCTTTGAGGAAGCTGAGAAGGGCTTCCTTGATTGCATTGAGTAATCTGATAAAGGAAATTTCATCCGTTCAAAACGTGAAAGAAGTTTTCTGAGAAACTTCTTTCTAATCTGTGAGTTCATCTCACAGACTTATAATTTAGACTTCAGGAAGCAGTTTGCTAACACTCTTTTCGTGGAAACTGGAAAGTGATATTTGGGAGCCCATAGGGACCCATGGTGAAAAAGGAAATATCCTCACATAATACCTACAGAGATGCTTTCTGAGAGATTGCTTTCTCATGTGTGACTTCTTCACACAGAGTTCCACCCTTCCCTTCTTGGAACAGTTTGCTAACACTGTTGTCGTGGATTCTGCAAGGTATATTTGGGAGCTCATTGAGGGCTCTCGTGAAAAAGGAAATATCCTCACATAATAACTAAAGAGCAGCATTCTGAAAAACTGCATTGCCATGTGTGAATGCAACTCACAGAGTTACACGTTTCTCTTCAGTGATCAGTTTGTTAACACAGTTTTCTGGAAATCTGCAATTAGATACTTCATAGCGCAATGAACCTTATGGTGACAAAGGAAACATCCACAGATGAAAACTAGAAAGAAGCTTTCTTAGAAACTTCTTGGTGATGTGTGAATTCATCTCACAGAGTTACACTTATGTTTCGTGGAGCAGACCATTAACACTGTCTTTGAGGAACCAGAGAAGGGCTTCCTTGGATCGCATTGAGGCCTACGCTGATAAAGGAAATTTCATCCGTTCAAAACGTGAAAGAAAGTTTCTGAGAAACTTCCTTCTGATCCGTGAGTTCATCTCACAGACTTATAATTTAGACTTCAGGAAGCAGTTTGCTATCACTCTTTTCGTGGAAACTGGAAAGTGATATTTGGGAGCCCTTAGGGACCCATGGAGAAAAAGGAAATAGCCTCACATAATAACTACAGAGAAGCTTTCTGTGAGATTGCTTTCTGATGTGTGACTTCATCACACAGAGTTCCACCCTTCCCTTCTTGGAACAGTTTGCTAACACTGTTGTCGTGGATTCTGCAAAGGTATATTTCGGAGCTCATTGAGGGCTCTGGTGAAAAAGGAAATATCTTCACATAATAACTAAGGAGCAGCTTTCTGAGAAACTGCACTGCCATGTGTGAATGTAACTCACAGAGTTACACGTTTCTCTTCAGTGATCAGTTTGTTAACACAGTTTTCTGGAAATCTGCAATTAGATACTTCATAGCGCGATGAAACTTACGGTGACAAAGGAAACATCCACAGATGAAAACTAGAAAGAAGCTTTCTTAGAAACTTCTTGGTGATGTGTGAATTCATCTCATAGAGTTACACTTATGTTTCGTGGAGCAGTCCATTAACACTGTCTTTGAGGAACCTGAGAAGGGATTCCTTGGATCGCATTGAGGCCTACGCTGATAAAGGAAATTTCATCCGTTCAAAACGTGAAATAATCTTTCTGAGAAACTTCTTTCTGATCTGTGAGTTCATCTCACAGATTTATAATTTAGACTTCAGGAAGCAGTTTGTTAACACTCTTTTCGTGGAAACTGGAAAGTGATATTTGGGAGCCCTTAGGGACCCATGGTGAAAAAGGAAATATCCTCACATAATAACTACAGAGAAGGTGTCTGAGAGATTGCTTTCTGATGTGTGACTTCATCACACAGAGTTCCACCCTTCCCTTCTTGGAACAGTTTGCTAACACTGTTGTCGTGGATTCTGCAAAGGTATATTTTGGAGCTCATTGAGGGCTCTGGTGAAAAAGAAAGTATATTCACATAATGACTCAAGAGCAGCTTTCTGAGAAACTGCATTGCCATGTGTGAATGCAACTCACAGAGTTACACGTTTCTCTTCAGTGATCAGCTGGTTAACACAGTATTCTGGAAATCTGCAATTAGATACTTCATAGCGCAATGAAACATACGGTGACAAAGGAAACATCCACAGATGAAAATTAGAAAGATGCTTTCATAGACACCTCTTGGTGATATGTGAATTCATCTCACAGAGTTACACTTATGTTTCGTGGAGCAGTCCATTAACACTGTCTTTGAGGAACCTGACAAGGGCTTCCTGGATTGCATTGAGGCCTACGCTGATAAAGGAAATTTCATCCGTTCAAAATGTAAAAGAAACTTTCTGAGAAACTTCTTTCTGATCTGTGAGTTCATCTCACCGACTTATAATTTAGACTTCAGGAAGCAGTTTGCTAACACTCTTTTCGTGGAAAATGGAAAGTGATATTTGGGAGCCCCTAGAGACCCATGGTGAAAAAGGAAATATCCTCACATAATAACTACAGAGAAGCTTTCTGAGAGATAGCTTTCTGATGTGTGACTTCATCACACAGAGTTCCACCCTTCCCTTCTTGAAACAGTTTGCTAACACTGTTGTCGTGGATTCTGCAAAGGTATATTTGGGAGCTCATTGAGGGCTCTGGTGAAAAAGAAAGTATATTCACATAATGACTCAAGAGCAGCTTTCTGAGAAACTGCATTGCCATGTGTGAATGCAACTCACAGAGTTACACGTTTCTCTTCAGTGATCAGTTTGTTAACACAGTTTTCTGGAAATCTGCAATTAGATACTTCATAGCGCAAAGAACCTTACGGTGACAAAGGAAACATCCACAAATGAAAACTGGAAGGAAGCTTTCTTAGAAACTTCTTGGTGATGTGTGAATTCATCTCACAGAGTTACACTTATGTTTCGTGGAGCAGTCCATTAACACTGTCTTTGAGGAACCTGAGAAGGGCCTCCTTGGATCGCATTGAGGCCTACGCTGATAAAGGAAATTTGATCCGTTCAAAACGTGAAAGAAGCTTTCTGAGAAACTTCTTTCTGATCTGTGAGTTCATCTCACAGACTTATAATTTAGACTTCAGGAAGCAGTTTGCTAACACTCTTTTCGTGGAAACTGGAAAGTGATATTTTGGAGCCCATAGGGACCCATGGGGAAAAAGGAAATATCCTCACATAATAACTACAGAGAAGCTTTCTGAGAGATTGCTTTCTGATGTGTGACTTCATCACACAGAGTTCCACCCTTCCCTTCTTGGAACAGTTTGCTAAAACTGTTGTCGTGGACTCTGCAAAGGTATATTTGGGAGCTCATTGAGGGCTCTGGTGAAAAAGGAAATATCCTCACATAATAACTGAAGAGCAGCTTTCTGAGAAACTGCATTGCCATGTGTGAATGCAATTACAGAGTTACAGGTTTCTCTTCAGTGATCAGTTTGTTAACACAGTTTTCTGGAAATCTGCAATTAGATACTTCATAGCACAATGAAACTTACAGTGACAAAGGAAACATCCACAGATGAAAACTAGAAAGAAGCTTTCTTAGAAACTGCTTGGTGATGTGTGAATTCATCTCACAGAGTTACACTTATGTTTCCTGGAGCAGTCCGTTAACACTGTCTTTGAGGAAACTGAGAAGGGCTTCCTTGGATCGCATTGAGGTCTACGCTGATAAAGGAAATTTCATCCGTTCAAAACGTGAAAGAAACTTTCTGAGAAACTTCTTTCAGATCTGTGAGTTAATCTCACAGACTTTTAATTTAGACCTCAGGAAGCAGTTTGCTAACACTCTTTTCGTGGAAACTGGAAAGTGATATTTGGGAGACCATAGGGACCCATGATGAAAAAGGAAATATCCTCACAAAATAACTACAGAGATCCTTTCTGAGAGATTGCTATCTGATGTGTGACTTCATCACACAGAGTTCCACCCTTCCCTCCTTGGAACAGTTTGCTAACACTGTTGTCGTGGATTCTGCAAAGGTATATTTCGGAGCTCATTTAGGGCTCTGGTGAAAAAGGAAATATCCTCACATGATAACTAAAGAGCAGCTTTCTGAGAAACTGCACTGCCATGGGTGAGTGCAACTCACAGAGTTACACGTTTCTCTTCAGTGATCAGTTTGTTAACAGAGTTTTCTGGAAATCTGCAATTAGATACTTCATAGCGCAACGAACCTTACGGTGACAAAGGAAACATCCACAAATGAAAACTGGAAGGAAGCTTTCTTAGAAACTTCTTGGTGATGTGTGAATTCATCTCACAGAGTTACACTTATGTTTCGTGGAGCAGTCCATTAACACTGTCTTTGAGGAACCTGAGAAGGGCCTCCTTGGATCGCATTGAGGCCTACGCTGATAAAGGAAATTTGATCCGTTCAAAACGTGAAAGAAGCTTTCTGAGGAACTTCTTTCTGATCTGTGAGTTCATCTCACAGACTTATAATTTAGATTTCAGGAAGCAGTTTGCTAACACTCTTTTCGTGGAAACTGGAAAGTGATATTTGGGAGCCCTTAGGGACCCATGGTGAAAAAGGAAATATCCTCACATAATAACTACAGAGAACCTTTCTGAGAGATTGCTTTCTGATGTGTGACTTCATCACACAGAGTTCCACCCTTCCCTTCCTGGAACAGTAGCTAACACTGTTGTCGTGGATTCTACAAAGGTATATTTGGGAGCTCATTGAGGGTTCTGGTGAAAAAGGAAATATCCTCACATAATAACTGAACAGAAGCTTTCTGAGAAACTGCATTGCCAAGTGTGAATGCAACTCACAGAGTTACACGTTTCTCTTCAGTGATCAGTTTGTTAACACAGTTTTCTGGAAATCTGCAATTAGATACTTCATAGCGCAATGAAACTTACGGTGACAAAGGAAACATCCACAGATGAAAACTAGAAAGAAGCTTTCTTAGAAACTGCTTGGTGATGTGTGAATTCATCTCACACAGTTACACTTAAGTTTCGTGGAGCAGTCCATTAACACTGTCTTTGAGGAACCAGAGAAGGGCTTCCTTGGATCGCATTGAGGCCTACGCTGATAAAGGAAATTTCATCCCTTCAAAACGTGAAAGAAGCTTTCTGAGAAACTTCATTCTAATCTGTGAGTTCATCTCACAGACTTATAATTTAGACATCAGGAAGCAGTTTGCTGACACTCTTCGTGGAAACTGGAAAGTGATATTTGGGAGCCCATAGGGACCCATGGTGAAAAAGGAAATATCCTCACACAATAACTACAGAGAAGCTCTCTGAGAGATTGCTTTCTGATGTGTGACTTCATCACACCGAGTTCCCATCCTCCCTTCTTGGAACAGTTTGGTAACACTGTTGTCGTGGATTCTGCAAAGGTGTATTTGGGAGCTCATTGAGGGCTCTGGTGAAAAAGGAATTATCCTCACATAATAAATAAAGAGCAGCTTTCTGAGAAACTGCACTGCCATGTGTGAATGCAACTCACAGAGTTACACGATTCTCTTCAATGATCAGTTTGTTAACACAGTTTTCTGGAAATCTGCAATTAGATACTTCATAGCGCAACGAAACTTACGGTGACAAAGGAAACATCCACAGATGGAAACTAGAAAGAAGCTTTCTTAGAATCTTCTTGGTGATGTGTGAATTCATCTCACAGAGTTACACTTATGTTTCGTGTAGCAGTCCATTAACACTGTCTTTGAGGAACCTGAGAAGGGCTTCCTGGGATCGCATTGAGGCCTACGCTGATAAAGGAAATTTCATCCGTTCAAAACGTGAAAGAAGCTTTCTGAGAAACTTCTTTCTGATCTGTGAGTTCATCTCACAGACTTATAATTTAGACTTCAGGAAACAGTTTGCTAACACTCTTTTCGTGGAAACTGGAAAGTGATATTTGAGAGCCCATTGAGACCCATGTTGAAAAAGGAAATATCCTCACATAATACCTACAGAGAAGCTTTCTGAGAGATTGCTTTCTGAAGTGTGACTTCATCACACCGAGTTCACACTTCCCTTCTTGGACCAGATTGCTAACACTGTTGTCGGGGATTCTGCAAAGGTATATTTTGGAGCTCATTGAGGGCTCTGGTGAAAAAGAAATATCCTCACATAATAACTAAAGAGTAGCTTTCTGAGAAACTGCAATGCCATGTGAGAATGCAACTCACAGAGTTACACGTTTCTCTTCAGTGATCAGTTTGTTAACACAGTTTTCTGGAAATCTTCAATTAGATACTTCATAGCGCAATGAAACTTACGGTGACAAAGGAAGCATCCACAGATGAATACTAGAAAGAAGCTTTCTTAGACACTTCTTGGTGATGTGTGAATTCATCACACAGAGTTACACTTATGTTTCGTGGAGCAGTCCATTAACACTGTCTTTGAGGAACCTGAGAAGGGCTTCCTTGGATCGCATTGAGGCATACGCTGATAAAGGAAATTTCATCCCTTCAAAACGTGAAATAAGCTTTCTGAGAAACTTCTTTCTGTTCTGTGAGGTCACCTCACAGACTTATAATTTAGACTTCAGGAAGCAGTTTGCTAACACTCTTTTCGTGGAAACGGGAAAGTGATATTTGGGAGCCCTTAGGGACCCATGGTGAAAAAGTAAATATCCTCACATAATAACTACAGAGAAGCTTTCTGATAGATTGCTTTCTGACGTGTGACTTAATCACACAGAGTTCCACCCTTCCCTTCTTGGAACAGTTTGCTAACACTGTTGTCGTGGATTCTGCAAAGGTATATTTGGGAGCTCTTTGAGGGCTCTGGTGAAAAAGGAAATATCCTCACATAATAACTAAAGAGCAGCTTCCTGAGAAACTGTATTGCCATGTGTGAATGCAACTCACAGAGTTACAGGTTTCTCTTCAGTGATCAGCTTGTTAACACAGTTTTCTGGAAATCTGCATTAGAAATTCATAGCGCAATAAACTTACGGTTACAAAGGAATCATCCACAAATGAAAGCTAGAAAGAAGCTTTCTTAGAAACTTCTTGGTGATGTGTGAATTCATCTCACAGAGTTACACTTATGTTTCGTGGAGCAGTCCATTCACACTGTCCTTGAGAAACCTGAGAAGGGCTTCCTTGGATGGCATTGAGGCCTACGCTGATAAAGGAAATTTCATCCGTTCAAAACGTGAAAGAATTTTTCTGAGACTCCTCTTTCTGATATGTGAGTTTATCTCACAGACTTATAGTTTAGACTTCAGGAAGCCGTTTGCTAACACTCTTTTCGTGGAATCTGGAAAGTGATATTGGGGAGCCCTTAGGAACCCATGGTGAAAAAGGAAATATCCTCACATAATAACTACAGAGAAGCTTTCTGAGTGATTGCTTTCTGATGTGTGACTTCATCACACAGAGTTCCACACTTCCCTTCTCGGAACTGTTTGCGAACACTGTTGTCGCGGATTCTGCAAAGGTATATTTGGGAGCTCATTGAGGGCTCTCGTGAAAAAGAAATATCCTCACATAATAACTAAAGAGCAGCTTTCTGAGAAACGGCAATGTCATGTGTGAATGCAACTCACAGAGTTACACGTTTCTCTTCAGTGATCAGTGTGTTAACACAGTTTTCTGGAAATCTGCAATTAGATACATCATAGCGCAATGAAACTTACGGTGACAAAGGAAGCAATCACAGATGAAAACTAGAAAGAAGCTTTCTTAGACACTTCTTGGTGATGTGTGAATTCATCACACAGAGTTACACTTATGTTTCGTGGAGCAGTCCATTCACACTGTCCTTGAGAAACCTGAGAAGGGCTTCCTTGGATGGCATTGAGGCCTACGATGATAAAGGAAATTTCATCCGTTCAAAACCTGAAAGAATCTCTCTGAGAAACTTCATTCTGATATGTGAGTTCATCTCACAGACTTATAATTTAGACTTCAGGAAGCAGTTTGCTAACACTCTTTTCGTGGAAAGTGGAAAGTGATATTTGGGAGCCCACAGGGAACCATGGTGAAAAAGGAAATATTCTCACATAATAACTACAGAGAAGCTTTCTGAGAGATTGCTTTCTGATGTGTGACTTCATCACACAGAGTTCCACCCTTCCCTTCTGGAACAGTTTGCTAACACTGTTGTCGCGGATTCTGGAAAGGTATATTTGGGAGCTCATTGAGGGCTCTGGTGAAAAAGGAAATATCCTCACATAATAACTAAAGAGCAGCTTTCTGAGAAACTGCATTGCCATGTGTGAATGCAAGTCGTAGTGTTACGCGTTTCTCTTCAGTGATCAGTTTGTTAACACAGTTTTCTGGAAATCTTCAATTAGATACTTCATAGCGCAATGAAACCTACGGTGACAAAGGAAATATCCACAGATGAAAACTAGAAAGAAGCTTTCTTAGAAACTTCTTGGTGATGTGTGAATTCATCTCACAGAGTTACACTTATGTTTCGTGGAGGAGTCCATTAACACTGTTTTTGAGGAACCTGAGAAGGGCTTCCTTGGATCGCGTTGAGGCCTACCCTGATAAAGGAAATTCCATCCGTTCAAAACGTGAAAGAAGCTTTCTGAGAAACTTCTTTCTGATCTGTGAGTTCATCTCACAGACTTATAATTTAGACTTCAGGAAGCAGTTTGCTAACACTCTTTTCGTGGAAACTGGAAAGTGATATTTGGCAGGCTGCAGGAACCCATGGTGAAAAAGGTACTATCCTCACATAATTACTACAGAGAAGCTTTCTGAGAGATTGCTTTCTGATGTGTGACTTCATCACACAGAGTTCCAACCATCCCTTCTTGGAACAGTTTGCTAACACTGTTGTCGTGGATTCTGCAAAGGTGTATTTGGGAGCTCATTGAGGGCTCTGGTGAAAAAGGAATTATCCTCACATAATAACTAAAGAGCAGCTTTCTGAGAAACTGCACTGCCATGTGTGAATGCAACTCACAGAGTTACACGTTTCTCTTCAGTGATCAGTTTGTTAACCCAGTTTTCTGGAAATGTGAAATTAGATACTTCATAGAGCAAAGACTTACGGTGACAAAGGAAACATCCACAGATGAAAACAAGAAAGAAGCGTTCTTAGAAACTTCTTGGTGATGTGTGAATTCATCTCACAGAGTTACACTTATGTTTCGTCGAGCAGTCCATTCACACTGTCTTTAAGGAACCTGAGAAGGGCTTCCTTGGCTCGCATTGAGGCCTACGCTGATAAAGGAAATTTTATCCTTTCAAAACGTGAAAGAAGCTTTCTGAGAAACTTCAATCTGATCTGTGAGTTCATCTGACAGACATATAATTTAGACCTCAGGAAGCAGTTTGCTAACACTCTTTTCGTGGAAACTGGAAAGTGATATTTTAGAGCCCATAGGGACCCATGATGAAAAAGGAAATATCCTCACAAAATAACTACAGAGATCCTTTCTGAGAGATTGCTATCTGATGTGCGACTTCATCACACAGAGTTCCACCCTTCCCTCCTTGGAACAGTTTGCTAACACTGTTGTCGTGGATTCTGCAAAGGTATATTTGGGAGCTCATTTAGGGCTCTGGTGAAAAAGGAAATATCCTCACATGATAACTAAAGAGCAGCTTTCTGAGAAACTGCACTGCCATGGGTGAGTGCAACTCACAGCGTTAAGCGTTTCTCTTCAGTGATCAGTTTGTTAACACAGTTTTCTGGAAATCTGCAATTAGATACTTCATAGCGCAATGAAACCTACGGTGACAAAGGAAATATCCACAGATGAAAACTAGAAAGAAGCTTTCTTTGAAACTTCTTGGTGATGTGTGAATTCATCTCACAGAGTTACACTTATGTTTCGTGGAGCAGTCCATTTACACTGTCTTTGAGGAACCTGAGAAGGGCTTCCATGGATCGCATTGAGGCCTAATCTGATAAAGGAAATGTCATGCGTTCAAAACGTGAAAGAAGCTTTCTGAGAAACTTCTTTCTGATCTGTGAGTTCATCTCACAGACTTGTAATTTAGACTTCAGGAAGCAGTTTGCTAACACTCTTTTCGTGGAAACTGGAAAGTGATATTTGGGAGCCCACAGGGACCCATGTTGAAAAAGGAAATATCCTCACATAATAACTACAGAGAAGCTTTCTGAGAGATTGCTTTCTGATGTGTGACTTCATCACACAGACTTCCACCCTTCCCTTCTTGGAACAGTTTGCTTACACTGTTGTTTTGGATTCTGCAAGGGTATATTTGGGAACTCATTGAGGGCACTGGTGAGAAAGGAAATATCCTCACATAATTATAACGAACAGCTTTCTGAGAAACTGCACATCCATGTGTGAATGCGCCTCACAGAGTTACACGTTTCTCTTCAGTGCCCATTTTGTTAACACAGATTTCTGGAAATCTGCAGTTAGATACTTCATAGCGCAATGGAACGTACGGTGACAAAGGAAATATCCACCGATGAAAACTAGAAAGAAGCTTTCTTAGAAACTTCTTGTTGATGTGTGAATTCATCTCACCGAGTTACACTTTTGTATCGTGGAGCAGTCCATTAACACTGTCTTCGAGGAACCTTAGAAGGGCTTCCTGGATTGCATTGAGGACTACGCTGATAAGGGAAATTTCATAAGTTCAAAACGTGAAAGAAGCTTTCTGAGAAACTTCTTTCTCATCTGTAAGTTCATCTCACAGACTTATAATATAGACTACAGGAAGCAGTTTGCTAACACTCTTTTCGTGGAACCTGGAAAGAGATATTTTGAGCCCATAGGGACGAATTTTGAAAAAGGAAATATCCTCACATAATAACTACAGAGAAGCTGTCTGAGAGATTGCTTTCTGATGTGTGAATTCATCACACAGAGTTCCACCCTTCCCTTCTTGGAACAGTTTGCTAACACTGTTGTCATGGATTCTGCAAAGGTATATTTGGGAGCTCATTGAGGGCTCTGGTGAAAAAGGAAATATCCTCACATAATAACTAAAGAGCAGCTTTCTGCGAAACCGCACTGCCATGTGTGAATGCAACACACAGAGTTACACGTTTCTCTTCAGTGAGCAGTTTGTTAACACAGTTTTCTGGAAATCTGCAATTAGATACTTCATAGCGCAATGAAACTTGCGGTGACAAAGGAAACATCCACAGATGCAAACTAGAAAGAAGCTTTCTTAGAAACTTCTTGGTGATGTGTGAATTCATCTCACAGAGTTACACTTATGTTTTGTGGAGCAGTCCATTATCACTGTCTTTGAGGAACCTGAGAAGGGCTTCCTTGGATCGCATTGAGGCATATGCTGATATAGGAAATTTCATAAATTCAAAAGGTGAAAGAAGCTTTCTGAGAAACTTCTTTCTGATCTGTGAGTTCATCCCACAGACTTGTAATTTAGACTTCAGGAAGCAGTTTGCTAACACTCTTTTCATGAAAACTGGAAAGTGATATTTGGGAGCCCACAGGGACCCCATGTTGAAAAAGGAAATATCCTCACATAATAACTACAGAGAAGCTTTCTGAGAGATTGCTTTCTGATGTGTGACTTCATCACACAGACTTCCACCCTTCCCTTCTTGGAACAGTTTGCTTACACTGTTGTTGTGGATTCTGCAAGGGTATATTTGGGAACTCATTGAGGGCACTTGTGAGAAAGGAAATATCCTCACATAATAATAACGAGCAGCTTTCTGAGAAACTGCACATCCATGTGTGAATGCAACTCACAGAGTTACACGTTTCTCTTCAGTGACCAGTTCGTTAACCCAGTTTTCTGGAAATCTGTAATTAGATACTTCATAGCGCAATGAAACGTACGGTGACAAAGGAAATATCCACCGATGAAAACTAGAAAGAAGCTTTCTTAGAAACTTCTTGTTGATCTGTGAATTCATCTCACAGACTTACACTTTTGTATCGTGGAGCAGTCCATTAACACTGTCTTTGAGGAACCTGAGAAGGGCTCCCTTGGATCGCATTGAGGCCTACGCTGATAAAGGAAATTTCATTAGTTGAAAACGTGAAAGAAGCTTTGTGAGAAACTTCTTTCTGATCTGTGACTTCTTCTCACAGACTTATAATTAAGACTTCAGGAAGCAGTTTGCTAACAATCTTTTCGTGGAAACTGGAAAGTGATATTTGGGAGCCCTTAGGGACCCATGGTAAAAAAGGAAATATCCTCACATAAGAAGTACAGAGAAGCTTTCTGAAGATTGCTTTCTGATGTGTGACTTCATCACACAGAGTTCCACCCTTCCCTTCTTGGGACAGTTTGCTAACACTGTTGTCGTGGATTCGGCTAAGGTATATTTGGGAGCTCATTGAGGGCTCTGGTGAAAAAGGAAATATCCTCACATAATAACTAAAGAGCAGCTTTTTGAGAAACTGCATTGCCATGTGTGAATGCAACTCACAGAGTTACACGTTTCTCTTCAGTGATCAGTTTGTTAACACAGTTTTCTGGAAATCTGCAATTAGATACTTCATAGCGCAATGAAACTTATGGTGACAAAGGAAGCATCCACAAATGAAAACTAGAAAGAATCTTTCTTAGAAATTTCTTGGTGAAGTGTGAATTCATCTCACAGAGTTACACTTATGATCGTGGAGCAGTCCATTAACACTGTCTTTGAGGAAGCTGAGATGGGCTTCCTTGGATCGCATTGAGGCCTATGCTGATAAAGGAAATTTCATCCGTAGAAAACGTGAAAGAAGCTTTCTGAGAAACTTCTTTCTGATCTGTGAGTTCATCTCACAGACTTATAATTTAGACTTCAGGAAGCAGTTTGCTAACACTCTTCTCGTGGAAACGGGAAAGTGATATTTGGGAGCCCAAAGGGACCCATGGTGAAAATGGCAATATCCTCACATAATAACTACAGAGATGCTTTCTGAGACATTGCTTTCTGATGTGTGAATTCATCAGACAGAGTTCCACCCTTCCCTTCTTGGAACAGTTTGCTAACACTTTTGTCGTGGATTCTGCAAAGGTATATTTGGGAGCTCATTGAGGGCTCTGGTGAAAAAGGAAATATCCTCACATAATAACTAAAGAGCAGCTTTCTGAGAAGCTGCACTGCCATGTGTGAATTCAACTCACAGAGTTACACGTTTCTCTTCAGAGATCAGTTTGTTAACACAGTTTTCTGGAAATCTGCATTTAGATACTTTATAGCGCAATGAAACTTACAGTGACAAAGGAAACTTCCACAGATGAAAACTAGAAAGAAGCTTTCTTAGAAACTTCTTGGTGATGTGTGAATTCATCTCAAAGAGTTACAGTTACGTTTCGTGGAGCAGTCCATTAACACTGTCTTTGAGGAACCTGAGAAGGGCTTCCTGGATTGCATTGAGTCCTACGCTGATAAGGGAAATTTCATTAGTTCAAAACGTGAAAGAAACTTTCTGAGAAACTTCTTTCTGATCTGTGAGTTCATCTCACAGACTTATAATTTAGACTTCAGGAAGCAGGTTGCTAACACTCTCTTCGTGGAAACTGGAAAGTGATATTTGGGAGCCCTTGAGATCAATGGTCATAAAGGAAATATCCTCACATAATAACTACAGAGAAGCTTTCTGAGAGATTGCTTTCTGATGTGTGACTTCATCACACAGAGTTCCAGCCTTCCGTTCTTGGAACAGTTTGCTAACACTGTTGTCGTGGATTCTGCAAAGGTATATTTCGGAGCTCTTTGAGGGCTCTGGTGAAAAAGGAAATATCCTCACTTATTAACTAAAGAGCAGCTTCGTGAAAAACTGCACTGCCATGTGTGAATGCAACTCACAGAGATACACGTTTTTCTTCAGTGATCATTTTGTTAACACAGTTTTATGGAAATCTGCAATTAGATACTTCACAGGGCAATGAAACGTACGGTGACAAAGGAAACATCCACAGATGAATACTAGAAAGCAGCTTTCTTAGAAACTTCTTGGTGATGTGTGAATTCATCTCACAGAGTTACACTTATGTTTTGTGGAGCCCTCTATTGACACTGTCCTTGAGAAACCTGAGAAGGGCTTCCTTGGATGGCATTGAGGCCGACGCTGATAAAGTAAATTTCATCCGTTCAAATCGTCAAAGAAGCTTTCTGAGAAACTTCTTTCTGATATGTGAGTTCATGTCACAGACTTATAATTTAAACTCCAGGAAGCAGTTTGCTAACACTATTTTCGTGGAAACTGGAAAGTGTTAATTGGGAGCCCACAGGGACCCATGTTGAAAAATTAAATATCCTCACATAATAACTACAGAGAAGCTTTCTGAGAGATTGCTTTCTGATGTGTGACTTCCTCACACAGAGTTCCACCCTTCCCTTCTTGGAACAGTTTGCTAACCCTGTTGTCGTGGATTCTGCAAAGGTATACTTGGGAGCTCAATGAGGGCTCTGGTGAAAAAGGAAATATCCTCACATAATAACTAAAGAGCACCTTTGTGAGAAACTGCACTGCCATGTGAGAATGCAACTCACAGAGATACACGTTTCTCTTCAGTGATCAGTTTGTTAACACAGTTTTCTGGAAATATGCAATTAGATACTTCAAAGCGCAATGAAACTTACGGTGACAAAGGAAACTTCCACAGATGAAAACTAGAAAGAATCTTTCTTATAATCTTCTTGGTGATGTGCGAATTCATCTCACAGAGTTACACTTATGTTTCGTGGAGCAGTCCATTAACACTGTCTTTGAGGAACATGAGAAGGGCTATCTTGTATCGCATTGAGGCCTCCGCTGATCAAGGAAATTTCATCCCTTCAAAACGTGAAAGAAGCTTTCTGAGAAACTTCTTTCTGATCTGTGAGTTCATCTCACAGACTTATAATTTAGACTTCAGGAAGCAGATTGCTAACACTCCTTTCGTGGAAATTGGAAAGTGATATTTGGGAGCCCATAGGGACCCATGGTGATAAAGAAAATATCCTCACATAATAACTACAGAGAAGCTCGCTGAGAGATTGCTTTCTGATGTGTGACTTCATCACACAGAGTTCCACCCTTCCCTTCTTGGAACAGTTTAGTAACACTGTTGTCGTGGATTCTGCAAAGGTTTATGGGGGAGATCATTGAGGGCTCTGGTGAAAAAGGAAATATCCTCACATAATAACTAAAGAGCAGCTTTCTGAGAAACTGCACTGCCATGGGTGAATGCAACTCACAGAGTTACACGTTTCTCTTCAATGATCAGTTTGTTAACACAGTTTTCTGGAAATCTGCAATTAGATACTTCATAGCGCAGTGAATCTTACGGTGACAAAGGAAACATCCACAGATGAAAACTAGAAAGAAGCTTTCTTAGAAATTTCTTGGTGATTTGTGAATTCGTCTCACAGAGTTACACTTATGTTTCTTGCAGCAGTCCACTAACACTCTTTTGAGGAACCTGAGAAGGGCTTCCTTGGATCGCATTGAGGCTTACGCTGATAAAGAAAATTTCATCCGTTCAACACGTGAAAGAAACTTTCTGAAAAACTTCTTTCTGATTTCTGAGTTCATCTCACAGACTTATAATTTAGACTTCAGGAAGCAGTTTGCTAAAAATCTTTTCGTGGAAACTGGAAAGTGATATTTGGGAGCCCTTGGGAACCATGGTGATAAAGGAAATATCCTCACATAATAACTACAGAGAAGCTTTCTGAGAGATTGCTTTCTGATGTGTGACTTCATCACACAGAGTTCCACCCTTCCCTTCTTGGAACAGTTTGCTAACACTGTTGTCGTGGATTCTGCAACGTATATTTGGGAGCTCATTGAGGGCTCCGGTGAAAAAGGGAATATCCTCACATAATAAATAAAGAACAGCTTTCTGAGAAGCTGCACTGCCATGTGTGAATGCAACTCACACAGTTACACGTTTCTCTTCAGTGATCAGTTTGTTAACACAGTTTTCTCGAAATCTTCATTTAGATACTTTATAGCGCAATGAAACTTACAGTGACAAAGGAAACATCCACAGATGAAAACTAGAAAAAAGCTTTCTTAGAAACTTCATGGTGATGTGTGAATTCATCTCACAGAGTTACACTTATGTTTCGTGGAGTAGTCCTTGAACACTGTCTTTGAGGAACCGGAGAAGGGCTTCCTTGGATCGCATTGAGGCCTACCCTGATAAGGGAAATTTCATCCGTTCAAAACGTGAAAGAAGCTTTCTGAGAAACTTCTTTCTGATCTGTGAGTTCATCTCACAGACTTATAATTTAGACTTCAGGAAGCAGTTTGCTAACACTCTTTTCGTGGAAACTGGAAAGTGATATTTGGGAGCCCATAGGGACCCATGGTGAAAAAGGAAATATCCTCACATAATAACTACAGAGAAGCTTTCTGAGAGATTGCTTTCTTCTGTGTGACTTCATCACACAGAGTTCCACCCTTCCCTTCTTGGAACAGTTTGCTAACACTGTTGTCGTGGATTCTGCAAAGGTATATTTGGGAGCTCATTGAAGGCTCTGGTGAAAAAGGAAATATCCTCACATAATAACTAAACAGCAGCTTCCTGAGAAACTGCACTGCCATGTGTGAATGCAACTCACAGAGTTACACGTTTCTCCTCAGTGATCAGTTTGTTAACACAGTTGTCTGGAAATCTGCAATTAGATACTTCATAGCGCAGTGAAACTTACGGTGACAAAGGAAACATCCACAGATGAAAACTAGAAAGAAGCTTTCTTAGACACCTCTTGGTGAAGTGTGAATTCATCTCACAGAGTTACACTTATGTTTCGTGGAGCAGTCCATTAACACTGTCTTTGAGGAACCTGAGAAGGTCTTCCTTGGATCGCTTTGAGGCCTCCGATGATAAAGGAAATTTCATCCGTTCAAAACGTGAAAGAAGCTTTCTGAGAAAATTCTTCCTGATCTGTGAGTACATCTCACAGACTTATAATTTGACTTCAGGAAGCAGTTTGCTAACACTCTTTTCGTGGAAACTGGAAAGTGATATTTGGGACCCCAAAGGGACCCAGGGTGAAAAAGGAAATATCCTCACATAATAACTAAAGAGCAGCTTTCTGAGAAACTGCACTGCCATGTGTGAATGCAACTCACAGAGTTACACGTTTCTCTTCAGTGATCAGTTTGTTAACACAGTTTTCTGGAAATCTGCAATTAGATACTTCATAGCGCAATGAAACTTACGTTGACAAAGGACATATCCACAGATGAAAACTAGAAAGAAGCATTCTTAGAAACTTCTTGGTGATGTGTGAATTCATCTCACAGAGTTACAGTTATGTTTTGGGGAGCAGGCCATTAACACTGTCTTTGAGGAAGCTGAGAAGGGCTTCCTTGGATCGCATTGAGGCCTACGCTGATAAAGGAAATTTCTTCCGTTCAAAACGTGAAAGAAGCTTTCTGAGAAACTTCTTTCTGATCTGTGTATTCATCTCACAGACTTATAATTTCGACTACAGGAAGCAATTTGCTAACACTCTTTTGGTGGAAACTGGAAACTGATATTTGGGAGCTCATGGGGACCCATGGTGAAAAAGGAAATATCCTAACATAATAACTACAGAGAAGCTTTCTGAGAGATTGCTTTCTGATGTGTGACTTCATCACACAGAATTCCACCCTTCCCTTCTTGGAACAGTTTGCTAACACTGTTGTCCTTGATTCTGCAAAGGTATATTTGGGAGCTCATTAAGGGCTCTGGTGAAAAAAGAAATATCCTCACATAATAACTAAAGAGCAGCTTTCGGGAAACTGCACTGCCATGTGTGAATGCAACTCACAGAGTTACACGTTTCCCTTCAGTGATCAGTTTGTTAACACAGTTTTCTGGAAATCTGCAATTAGATACTTCATAGCGCGATGAAACTTACGGTGAAAAAGGAAACATCCACAGATGAAAACTGGAAAGAAGCTTTCTTGGAAACTGCTTGGTGAAGTGTGAATTCATCTCACAGGGTTACACTTATGTTCCGTGGAGCAGTCCATTAACCCTGTCGTTGAGGAACCTGAGAAAGGCTTCCTTGGATCGCATTGAGGCCTACGCTGATGAAGGAAATTTCATCCGTTCAAAACGTGAAAGAAGCTTTCTGAGAATCTTCTTTCTCATCTGTGAGTTCATACCACAGACATATAATTTAGACTTCAGGAAGCAGTTTGCTAACACTCTTTTCGTGGAAACTGGAAAGTGATATTTGGGAGCCTATAAGGACCCATGGTGAAAAATTAAATATCCTCACAAAATAACTACAGAGAAGCTTTCTGAGAGATTGCTTTCTGATGTGTGACTTCATCACACAGAGTTCCCACCTTCCCTTCTTGGAACAGTTTAGAAACACTGTTGTCGTGGAATCTGCAAAGGTATATTTGGGAGCTCTATGAGGGCTCTGGTGAAAAAGGAAATATCCTCACATAATAACTAAAGAGCAGATTTCAGAGAAACTGCACTGCCATGTGTGAATGCAACTCAGAGAGTTGCACGTTTCTCTTCAGTGATCAGTTTGTTAACACAGTTTTCTGGAAATCTGCAATTAGATACTTCATAGCGCGATGTAACTTATGGTGAAAAAGGAAACATCCACAGATGAAAACTAGAAAGAAGCTTTCTTAGAAACTGCTTGGTGATGTGTGAATTCATCTCACAGAGTTACACTTATGTTTCGTGGAGCAGTCCATTAACACTGTCTTTGAGGAAACTGAGAAGGGCTTCCTCGGATCGCATTGAGGCCTACGCTGATAAAGGATATTTCATCCGTTCAAAACGTGAAAGAAGCTTTCTGAGAAACTTCTTTCTGATCTGGGAGTTCATCTCACAGACTTATAATTTAGACTTCAGGAAACAGTTTGCTAACACTCTTTTCGTGGAAACTGGAAAGTGATATTTGGGAGCCCTTAGGGACCCATGGTAAAAAAGGAAATAGCCTCACATCATAACTACAGAGAAGCTCTCTGAGAGATTGCTTTCTGATGTGTGCCTTCATCACACAGAGTTCCCACCTTTCCTTCTTGGAACAGTTTGGTAACACTGTTGTCGTGGATTCTGCAAAGGTATATTTGGGAGCTCCTTGAGGGCTCTGGTGAAAAAGGAAATATCCTCACATAATAACTAAAGAGCAGCTTTCTGAGAAACTGCACTACCATGTGTGAATGCAACTCACAGAGTTACAGGTTTCTCTTCAGTGATCAGTTTGTTAACACAGTTTTCTGGAAATCTGCAATTAGATACTTCATAGCGCAATGAACCTGACGGTGACAATGGAAACATCCACAGATGAAAACTGGAAAGAAGCTTTTTAGAAACTTCTTGGTGATGTGTGAATTCATCTCACAGAGTTACACTTATGTTTCGTGGAGCAGTCCATTAACACTGTCTTTGAGGAACCTGAGAAGGTCTTCCTTGGATCGCATTGAGGCCTACGATGATAAAGGAAATTTCATCCGTTCAAAACGTGAAAGAAGCTTTCTGAGAAACTTCTTTCTGATCTGTGAGTTCATCTCACAGGCTTATAATTTAGACTTCAGGAAGCAGTTTGCTAACACTCTTTTCGTGGAAACTGGAAACTGATATTTGGGAGCACATAGGGACCCATGGTGAAAAAGGAAATATCCTCACATAATAACTACAGAGAAGCTTTCTGAGAGATTGCTTTCTGATGTGTGACTTCATCACACAGAGTTCCACCCTTCCCTTCTTGGAACAGTTTGCTAACACTGTTGTCCTTGATTCTGCAAAGGTATATTTGGGAGCTCATTGAAGGCCCTGGTGAAAAAGGAAATATCCTCACATAATAACTAAAGAGCAGCTTTGTGAGAAACTGCACTGGCATGTGTGAATGCAACTCACAGAGTTACAGGTTTCTCTTCAGTGATCAGTTTGTTAACACAGTTTTCTGGAAATCTACAATTAGATACTTCATACTGCAATGAACATTACGCTGACAAAGGAAACATCCAGAGATGAAAACTAGAAAGAAGCTTTCTTAGAAACTTCATGGTGATGTGTGAATTCATCTCACAGAGTTACACTTATGTTTCGTGGAGCAGTCCATTAACAGTGTCTTTGAGGAACCTGAGAAGGGCTTCCTTTTATCGCATTGAGGCCTACGCTGATAAAGAAAATTTCTTCCGTTCAAAACGTGAAAGAAGCTTTCTGAGAAACTTCATTCTGATCTGTGAGTTCATCTCACAGACTTATAATTTCGACTTCAGGAAGCAGTTTGCTAACACTCTTTTCGTGGAAACTGGAAAGTGATATTTGGGAGCCCACTGGGACCCATGGTGAAAATGGCAATATCCTCACATAATAACCACAGAGAAGCTTTCTGAGAGATTGCTTTCTGATGTGTGAGTTCATCACACAGAGTTCCACCCTTCCCTTCTTGGAACAGTTTGCTAACCCTGTTGTCGTGGATTCTGCAAAGGTATATGTGGGAGCCCATTGAGGGCTCTGGTGGAAAAGGAAATAACCTCACATAATAACTAAAGAGCAGCTTTGTGAGAAACTGCACTGCCATGTGTGAATGCAACTCACAGAGTTACACGTTTCTCTTCAGTGATCAGTTTGTTAACACAGTTTTCTGGAAATCTGCAATTTGATACTTCATAGCGAAATGAAACATACGGTGAAAATGGAAACATCCACAGATGAAAACTAGAAAGAAGCTTTCTTAGACACCTCCTGGTGATATGTGAATTCATCTCACAGAGTTACACTTATGTTTCGTGTAGCAGTCCATTAACACTGTCTTTGAGGAACCTGAGAAGGGCTTCTTGATTGCACTGAGGCCTACGCTGAAAAAGGAAATTTCATCTGTTCAAAACGTAAGAGAAAATTTCTGAGAAAATTCTTTCTGATCTGTGAGTTCATCTCACAGACTTATAATTTCGACTTCAGGAAGCAGTTTGCTAACACTCTTTCCGTGGAAACTGGAAAGTGATATTTGGGAGCCCACAGGGACCCATGGTTAAAAAGGAAATATCCTCACATAATAACTACAGAGAAGCTTTCTGAGAGATTGCTTTCTGATGTGTGACTTCATCACACAGACTTCCACCCTTCCCTTCTTGGAACAGTTTGCTAACTCTGTTGTCGTGGATTCTGCAAAGGTATATTTGGGAGCTCATTGAGGGCTCTGGTGAAAAAGGAAATATCCTCACATAATAACTAAAGAGCAGCTTTCTGGCCGGGCACAGTGGCTCAAGCCTGTAATCCCAGCACTTTGGGAGGCCGAGACGGGTGGATCACGAGGTCAGGAGATCGAGACCCTCCTGGCTAACACGGTGAAACCCCGTCTCTACTAAAAATACAAAAAACTAGCCGGGCGAGGTGGCGGGCGCCTGTAGTCCCAGCTACTCGGAGGCTGAGGCGGGAGAATGGCGGGAACCCGGGAGGCGGAGCTTGCAGTGAGCTGAGATCCGGCCACTGCACTCCAGCCTGGGCGACACAGCGAGACTCCGTCTCAAAAAAAAAAAAAAAAAAAAAAAAGAGCAGCTTTCTGAGAAACTGCACTGCCATGTGTGAATGCAACTCACAGTGGTACACGTTTCTCCTCTGTGATCAGTTTGTTAACACAGTTTTCTGGAAATCTGCAATTAGATACTTCATAGCGCAATGAACCTTACGGTGACAAGGGAAACATCCATAGATGAAAACAAGAAAGAAGCTTTCTTAGAAACTTCTTGGTGATGTGTGAATTCATCTCACAGAGTTACACTTATGTTTCGTGGAGCAGTCCATTAACACTGTCTTTGAGGAACCTGAGAAGGGCTTCCTTGGATCGTATTGAGGCCTACGCTGATAAAGGAAATTTCATCTGTTCAAAACGTGAAAGAAGCTTTCTGAGAAACTTCTTTCTGATCTGTGAGTTCATCTCACCGACTTATAAATTAGACTTCAGGAAGCAGTTTGCTAACACTCTTTTCGTGGAAACTGGAAAGTGATATTTGGGAGCCCATAGGGACCCATGGTGAAAAAGGAAATATCCTCGCATAATAACTACAGAGAAGCTTTCTGAGAGATTGCTTTCTGATGTGTGACTTCATCACACAGAGTACCCACCTTCCCTTCTTAGAACAGTTTGGTAACACTGTTGTCGTGGATTTTGCAAAGGTGTATTTGGGAGCTCATGGAGGGCTCTGGTGAAAAAGGAAATATCCTCACATAATGACTCAAGAGCAGCTTTCTGAGAAACTGCATTGCCATGCGTGAATGCAACTCACAGAGTTACACGTTTCTCTTCAGTGATCAGTTTGTTAACACAGTTTTCTGGATATCTGCACTTAGATACTTCATAGCGCAATGAACCTTACGGTGACAAAGGAAACATCCACAGATGAAAAGTAGAAAGAAGCTTTCTTAGAAACTTCTGGGTGATGTGTGAATTCATCTCACAGAATTACACTTACGTTTCCCGGAGCATTCCATTAACACTGTCTTTGAGGAAACTGAGAAGGGCTTCCTTGGATCGCATTGAGGCCTACGCAGATAAAGGAAATTTCATCCGTTCAAAACGTGAAAGAAGCTTTCTGAGAAACTATTCTCTGATCTGTGAGTTCATCTCACACACTTATAATTTAGATTTCAGGAAGCAGTTTGCTAACACTCTTTTCGTGGAAACTGGAAAGTGATATTTGGGAGCCCATATTGACCCATGGTGAAAAAGGAAATATCCTCACATAATAACTACAGAGAAGCTTTCTGAGAGATTGCTTTCTGATGTGTGACTTCATCACACAGAGTTCCACCCTTCCCTACTTGGAACAGTTAGCTAACACTGTTGTCGTGGTTCTGCAAAGGTATATTTAGGAGCTCATTGAGGGCTCTGGTGAAAAAGGAAATATCCTCACATAATAACTAAAGAGCAGCTTTCTGAGAAACTGCACTGCCATGTGTGAATGCAACTCACAGAGTTACACGTTTCTCTTCAGTGATCAGTTTGTTAACACAGTATTCTGGAAATCTGCAATTAGATACTTCATAGCGCAATGAACCTTACGGTGACAAAGGAAACATCCACAGATGAAAACTAGAAAGAAGCTTTCTTAGAAACTTCTTGGTGATGTGTGAATTCATTTCACAGAGTTACACTTATATTTCGTGGAGCAGTCCATTAACACTGTCTTTGAGGAACCTGACAAGGGCTTCCTTGGATCGCATTGAGGCCTCCGCTGATAGAGGAAATTTCATCCGTTCAAAACGTGAAAAAGCTTTCTGAGAAACTTCTTTCTGATCTGTAAGTTCATCTCACATACTTATAATTTAGACTTCAGGAAGCAGTTTGCTAACACTCTTTTCGTGGAAACTGGAAAGTGATATTTGGGAGCCCCTAGGGACCCATGGTGAAAAAGGAAATATCCTCATATAATAACTACAGAGAAGGTGTCTGAGAGATTGCTTTCTGATGTGTGACTTCATCACATAGAGTTCCACCCTTCCCTTCTTGAAACAGTTTGCTAACACTGTGGTCGTGGATTCTGCAAAGGTATATTTTGGAGCTCATTGAGGGCTCTGGTGAAAAAGAAAGTATATTCACATAATGACTCAAGAGCAGCTTTCTGAGAAACTGCATTGCCATGTGTGAATGCACCTCACAGAGTTACACGTTTCTCTTCAGTGATCAGCTGGTTAACACAGTATTCTGGAAATCTGCAATTAGATACTTCATAGCGCAATGAAACATACGGTGACAAAGGAAATATCCACAGATGAAAACTAGAAAGAAGCTTTCATAGACACCTCTTGGTGATATGTGAATTCATCTCACAGAGTTACACTTATGTTTCGTGGAGCAGTCCATTAACACTGTCTTTGAGGAACCTGACAAGGGCTTCCTGGATTGCTTTGAGGCCTACGCTGATAAAGGAAATTTCATCCGTTCAAAACGTAAAAGAAGCTTTCTGAGAAACTTCTTTCTGATCTGTGAGTTCATCTCACCGACTTATAATTTCGACTTCAGGAAGCAGTTTGCTAACACTCTTTTCGTGGAAACTGGAAAGTGATATTTGGGAGCCCACAGGGACCCATGGTGAAAAAGGAAATATCCTCACATAATAACTACAGAGAAGCTTTCTGAGAGATTGCTTTCTGATGTGTGACTTCATCACACAGAGTTCCACCTTTCCCTTCTTGAAACAGTTTGCTAACACTGTTGTCGTGGATTCTGCAAAGGTATATTTGGGAGTTCATTGAGGGATCTGGTGAAAAAGGAAATATCCTCATATAATAATTAAAGAGCAGCTTTCTGAGAAACTGCACTGCCATGTGTGAATGCAACTCACAGAGTTACACGTTTCTCTTCAGTGATCAGTTTGTTAACACAGTTTTCTGGAAATCTGCAGTTAGATACTTCATAGCGCAATGAAACGTACGGTGGGAAAGGAAACATCCACAGATGAAAACTAGAAAGAAGCTTTCTTAGAAACTTCTTGGTGATGTGTGAATTCATTTCACAGAGTTACACTTATGTTTCGTGGAGCAGTCCATTAACACTGTCTTTGAGGAACCTGACAAGGGCTTCCTTGGATCGCATTGAGGCCTCCGCTGATAAAGGAAATTTCATCCGTTCAAAACGTGAAAGAAGCTTTCTGAGAAACTTCTTTCTGATCTGTGAGTTCATCTCACCGACTTATAATTTAGACTTCAGGAAGCAGTTTGCTAACACTCTTTTCGTGGAAACTGGAAAGTGATATTTGGGAGCCCCTAGGGACCCATGGTGAAAAAGGAAATATCCTCATATAATAACTACAGAGAAGCTGTCTGAGAGATTGCTTTCTGTTGTGTGACTTCATGACACAGAGTTCCTCCCTTCCCCTCTTGAAACAGTTGGCTAACACTGTTGTCGTGGATTCTGCAAAGGTATATTTGGGAGCTCATTGAGGCTCTGGAGAAAAAGAAAGTACATTCACATTATGACTCAAGAGCTGCTTTTTGAGAAACTGCATTGCCATGTGTGAATGCAACTCACAGAGTTACACGTTTCTCTTCAGTGATCAGCCTGTTAACACAGTTTTCTGGAAATCTGCAATTTGATACTTCATAGCGAAATGAAACATACGGTGACAAAGGAAACATCCACAGATGAAAACTAGAAAGAAGCTTTCATAGACACCTCTTGGTGATATGTGAATTCATCTCACAGAGTTACACTTATGTTTCGTGGAGCAGTCCATTAACACTGTCTTTGAGGAACCTGAGAAGGGCTTCCTTGGATCGCTTTGAGGCCTCCGCTGATAAAGGAAATTTCATCCGTTCAAAACGTGAAAGAAGCTTTCTGAGAAACTTCTTCCTGATCTGTGAGTACATCTCACAGACTTATAATTTAGACTTCAGGAAGCAGTTTGCTAACACTCTTTTCGTGGAAACTGGAAAGTGATATTTGGGACCCCACAGGGACCCAGGGTGAAAAAGGAAATATCCTCACATAATAACTACAGAGAAGCTTTCTGAGAGAATGCTTTCTGATGTGTGACTTCATCACACAGAGTTCCACCCTTCCCTTCTTGGAACAGTTTGCTAACACTGTCGTCGTGGATTCTGCAAAGGTATATTTGGGAGCTCATTGAGTGCTCTGGTGAAAAAGGAAGTATCCTCACATAATAACTAAAGAGCAGCTTTCTGAGAAACTGCACTGCCAAGTGTGAATGCAACTCACAGAGTTACACGTTTCTCTTCAGTGATCAGTTTGTTAACACAGTTTTCTGGAAATCTGCATTTAGATACTTCATAGCGCAATGAAACTTACGGTGACAAAGGAAATATCCACAGATGAAAACTAGAAAGAAGCTTTCGTAGAAACTTCTTGGTGATGTGTGAATTCATCTCACAGAGTTACAGTTATGTTTTGGGGAGCAGGCCATTAACACTGTCTTTGAGGAAGCTGAGAAGGGCTTCCTTGGATCGCATTGAGGCCTACGCTGATAAAGGAAATTTCTTCCGTTCAAAACGTGAAAGAAGCTTTCTGAGAAACTTCTTTCTGATCTGTGAGTTCATCTCACAGACTTATAATTTCGACTACAGGAAGCAGTTTGCTAACACTCTTTTCGTGGAAACTGGAAACTGATATTTGGGAGCACATAGGGACCCATGGTGAAAAAGGAAATATCCTCACATAATAACTACAGAGAAGCTTTCTGAGAGATTGCTTTCTGATGTGTGACTTCATCACACAGAGTTCCACCCTTCCCTTCTTGGAACAGTTTGCTAACACTGTTGTCCTTGATTCTGCAAAGGTATATTTGGGAGCTCATTGAAGGCCCTGGTGAAAAAGGAAATATCCTCACATAATAACTAAAGAGCAGCTTTGTGAGAAACTGCACTGGCATGTGTGAATGCAACTCACAGAGTTACAGGTTTCTCTTCAGTGATCAGTTTGTTAACACAGTTTTCTGGAAATCTACAATTAGATACTTCATACTGCAATGAACATTACGCTGAGAAAGGAAACATCCAGAGATGAAAACTAGAAAGAAGCTTTCTTAGAAACTTCATGGTGATGTGTGAATTCATCTCACAGAGTTACACTTATGTTTCGTGGAGCAGTCCATTAACAGTGTCTTTGAGGAACCTGAGAAGGGCTTCCTTTTATCGCATTGAGGCCTACGCTGATAAAGGAAATTTCTTCCGTTCAAAACGTGAAAGAAGCTTTCTGAGAAACTTCATTCTGATCTGTGAGTTCATCTCACAGACTTATAATTTCGACTTCAGGAAGCAGTTTGCTAACACTCTTTTCGTGGAAACTGGAAAGTGATATTTGGGAGCCCACTGGGACCCATGGTGAAAATGGCAATATCCTCACATAATAACCACAGAGAAGCTTTCTGAGAGATTGCTTTCTGATGTGTGAGTTCATCACACAGAGTTCCACCCTTCCCTTCTTGGAACAGTTTGCTAACCCTGTTGTCGTGGATTCTGCAAAGGTATATGTGGGAGCCCATTGAGGGCTCTGGTGGAAAAGGAAATAACCTCACATAATAACTAAAGAGCAGCTTTGTGAGAAACTGCACTGCAATGTGTGAATGCAACTCACAGAGTTACACGTTTCTCTTCAGTGATCAGTTTGTTAACACAGTTTTCTGGAAATCTGCAATTTGATACTTCATAGCGAAATGAAACATACGGTGAAAATGGAAACATCCACAGATGAAAACTAGAAAGAAGCTTTCTTAGACACCTCCTGGTGATATGTGAATTCATCTCACAGAGTTACACTTATGTTTCGTGTAGCAGTCCATTAACACTGTCTTTGAGGAACCTGAGAAGGGCTTCTTGATTGCACTGAGGCCTACGCTGAAAAAGGAAATTTCATCTGTTCAAAACGTAAGAGAAAATTTCTGAGAAAATTCTTTCTGATCTGTGAGTTCATCTCACAGACTTATAATTTCGACTTCAGGAAGCAGTTTGCTAACACTCTTTCCGTGGAAACTGGAAAGTGATATTTGGGAGCCCACAGGGATCCATGGTTAAAAAGGAAATATCCTCACATAATAACTACAGAGAAGCTTTCTGAGAGATTGCTTTCTGATGTGTGACTTCATCACACAGAGTTCCACCCTTCCCTTCTTGGAACAGTTTGCTAACTCTGTTGTCGTGGATTCTGCAAAGGTATATTTGGGAGCTCATTGAGGGCTCTGGTGAAAAAGGAAATATCCTCACATAATAACTAAAGAGCAGCTTTCTGTCCGGGCACAGTGGCTCAAGCCTGTAATCCCAGCACTTTGGGAGGCCGAGACGGGTGGATCACGAGGTCAGGAGATCGAGACCCTCCTGGCTAACACGGTGAAACCCCGTCTCTACTAAAAATACAAAAAACTAGCCGGGCGAGGTGGCGGGCGCCTGTAGTCCCAGCTACTCGGAGGCTGAGGCGGGAGAATGGCGGGAACCCGGGGGGCGGAGCTTGCAGTGAGCTGAGATCCGGCCACTGCACTCCAGCCTGGGCGACACAGCGAGACTCCGTCTCAAAAAAAAAAAAAAAAAAAAAAAGAGCAGCTTTCTGAGAAACTGCACTGCCATGTGTGAATGCAACTCACAGTGGTACACGTTTCTCCTCTGTGATCAGTTTGTTAACACAGTTTTCTGGAAATCTGCAATTAGATACTTCATAGCGCAATGAACCTTACGGTGACAAGGGAAACATCCATAGATGAAAACAAGAAAGAAGCTTTCTTAGAAACTTCTTGGTGATGTGTGAATTCATCTCACAGAGTTACACTTATGTTTCGTGGAGCAGTCCATTAACACTGTCTTTGAGGAACCTGAGAAGGGCTTCCTTGGATCGTATTGAGGCCTACGCTGATAAAGGAAATTTCATCTGTTCAAAACGTGAAAGAAGCTTTCTGAGAAACTTCTTTCTGATCTGTGAGTTCATCTCACCGACTTATAAATTAGACTTCAGGAAGCAGTTTGCTAACACTCTTTTCGTGGAAACTGGAAAGTGATATTTGGGAGCCCATAGGGACCCATGGTGAAAAAGGAAATATCCTCGCATAATAACTACAGAGAAGCTTTCTGAGAGATTGCTTTCTGATGTGTGACTTCATCACACAGAGTACCCACCTTCCCTTCTTAGAACAGTTTGGTAACACTGTTGTCGTGGATTCTGCAAAGGTGTATTTGGGAGCTCATGGAGGGCTCTGGTGAAAAAGGAAATATCCTCACATAATGACTCAAGAGCAGCTTTCTGAGAAACTGCATTGCCATGCGTGAATGCAACTCACAGAGTTACACGTTTCTCTTCAGTGATCAGTTTGTTAACACAGTTTTCTGGAAATCTGCACTTAGATACTTCATAGCGCAATGAACCTTACGGTGACAAAGGAAACATCCACAGATGAAAAGTAGAAAGAAGCTTTCTTAGAAACTTCTGGGTGATGTGTGAATTCATCTCACAGAATTACAATTACGTTTCCTGGAGCATTCCATTAACACTGTCTTTGAGGAAACTGAGAAGGGCTTCCTTGGATCGCATTGAGGCCTACGCAGATAAAGGAAATTTCATCCGTTCAAAACGTGAAAGAAGCTTTCTGAGAAACTATTCTCTGATCTGTGAGTTCATCTCACACACTTATAATTTAGATTTCAGGAAGCAGTTTGCTAACACTCTTTTCGTGGAAACTGGAAAGTGATATTTGGGAGCCCATATTGACCCATGGTGAAAAAGGAAATATCCTCACATAATAACTACAGAGAAGCTTTCTGAGAGATTGCTTTCTGATGTGTGACTTCATCACACAGAGTTCCACCCTTCCCTACTTGGAACAGTTAGCTAACACTGTTGTCGTGGTTCTGCAAAGGTATATTTAGGAGCTCATTGAGGGCTCTGGTGAAAAAGGAAATATCCTCACATAATAACTAAAGAGCAGCTTTCTGAGAAACTGCACTGCCATGTGTGAATGCAACTCACAGAGTTACACGTTTCTCTTCAGTGATCAGTTTGTTAACACAGTTTTCTGGAAATCTACAATTAGATACTTCATAGCGCAATGAACCTTACGGTGACAAAGGAAACATCCACAGATGAAAACTAGAAAGAAGCTTTCTTAGAAACTTCTTGGTGATGTGTGAATTCATTTCACAGAGTTACACTTATATTTCGTGGAGCAGTCCATTAACACTGTCTTTGAGGAACCTGACAAGGGCTTCCTTGGATCGCATTGAGGCCTCCGCTGATAAAGGAAATTTCATCCGTTCAAAACGTGAAAGAAGCTTTCTGAGAAACTTCTTTCTGATCTGTAAGTTCATCTCACATACTTATAATTTAGACTTCAGGAAGCAGTTTGCTAACACTCTTTTCGTGGAAACTGGAAAGTGATATTTGGGAGCCCCTAGGGACCCATGGTGAAAAAGGAAATATCCTCATATAATAACTACAGAGAAGGTGTCTGAGAGATTGCTTTCTGATGTGTGACTTCATCACATAGAGTTCCACCCTTCCCTTCTTGAAACAGTTTGCTAACACTGTGGTCGTGGATTCTGCAAAGGTATATTTTGGAGCTCATTGAGGGCTCTGGTGAAAAAGAAAGTATATTCACATAATGACTCAAGAGCAGCTTTCTGAGAAACTGCATTGCCATGTGTGAATGCACCTCACAGAGTTACACGTTTCTCTTCAGTGATCAGCTGGTTAACACAGTATTCTGGAAATCTGCAATTAGATACTTCATAGCGCAATGAAACATACGGTGACAAAGGAAACATCCACAGATGAAAACTAGAAAGAAGCTTTCATAGACACCTCTTGGTGATATGTGAATTCATCTCACAGAGTTACACTTATGTTTCGTGGAGCAGTCCATTAACACTGTCTTTGAGGAACCTGACAAGGGCTTCCTGGATTGCTTTGAGGCCTACGCTGATAAAGGAAATTTCATCCGTTCAAAACGTAAAAGAAGCTTTCTGAGAAACTTCTTTCTGATCTGTGAGTTCATCTCACCGACTTATAATTTCGACTTCAGGAAGCAGTTTGCTAACACTCTTTTCGTGGAAACTGGAAAGTGATATTTGGGAGCCCACAGGGACCCATGGTGAAAAAGGAAATATCCTCACATAATAACTACAGGGAAGCTTTCTGAGAGATTGCTTTCTGATGTGTGACTTCATCACACAGAGTTCCACCTTTCCCTTCTTGAAACAGTTTGCTAACACTGTTGTCGTGGATTCTGCAAAGGTATATTTGGGAGTTCATTGAGGGATCTGGTGAAAAAGGAAATATCCTCATATAATAACTAAAGAGCAGCTTTCTGAGAAACTGCACTGCCATGTGTGAATGCAACTCACAGAGTTACACGTTTCTCTTCAGTGATCAGTTTGTTAACACAGTTTTCTGGAAATCTGCAGTTAGATACTTCATAGCGCAATGAAACGTACGGTGGGAAAGGAAACATCCACAGATGAAAACTAGAAAGAAGCTTTCTTAGAAACTTCTTGGTGATGTGTGAATTCATTTCACAGAGTTACACTTATGTTTCGTGGAGCAGTCCATTAACACTGTCTTTGAGGAACCTGACAAGGGCTTCCTTGGATCGCATTGAGGCCTCCGCTGATAAAGGAAATTTCATCCGTTCAAAACGTGAAAGAAGCTTTCTGAGAAACTTCTTTCTGATCTGTGAGTTCATCTCACCGACTTATAATTTAGACTTCAGGAAGCAGTTTGCTAACACTCTTTTCTTGGAAACTGGAAAGTGATATTTGGGAGCCCCTAGGGACCCATGGTGAAAAAGGAAATATCCTCATATAATAACTACAGAGAAGCTGTCTGAGAGATTGCTTTCTGTTGTGTGACTTCATGACACAGAGTTTCTCCCTTCCCCTCTTGAAACAGTTGGCTAACACTGTTGTCGTGGATTCTGCAAAGGTATATTTGGGAGCTCATTGAGGCTCTGGAGAAAAAGAAAGTACATTCACATTATGACTCAAGAGCTGCTTTTTGAGAAACTGCATTGCCATGTGTGAATGCAACTCACAGAGTTACACGTTTCTCTTCAGTGATCAGCCTGTTAACACAGTTTTCTGGAAATCTGCAATTTGATACTTCATAGCGAAATGAAACATACGGTGACAAAGGAAACATCCACAGATGAAAACTAGAAAGAAGCTTTCATAGACACCTCTTGGTGATATGTGAATTCATCTCACAGAGTTACACTTATGTTTCGTGGAGCAGTCCATTAACACTGTCTTTGAGGAACCTGACAAGGGCTTCCTGGATTGCTTTGAGGCCTACGCTGATAAAGGAAATTTCATCCGTTCAAAACGTAAAAGAAGCTTTCTGAGAAACTTCTTTCTGATCTGTGAGTTCATCTCACCGACTTATAATTTCGACTTCAGGAAGCAGTTTGCTAACACTCTTTTCGTGGAAACTGGAAAGTGATATTTGGGAGCCCACAGGGACCCATGGTGAAAAAGGAATTATCCTCACATAATAACTACAGAGAAGCTTTCTGAGAGATTGCTTTCTGATGTGTGACTTCATCACACAGAGTTCCACCTTTCCCTTCTTGAAACAGTTTGCTAACACTGTTGTCGTGGATTCTGCAAAGGTATATTTGGGAGTTCATTGAGGGATCTGGTGAAAAAGGAAATATCCTCATATAATAACTAAAGAGCAGCTTTCTGAGAAACTGCACTGCCATGTGTGAATGCAACTCACAGAGTTACACGTTTCTCTTCAGTGATCAGTTTGTTAACACAGTTTTCTGGAAATCTGCAGTTAGATACTTCATAGCGCAATGAAACGTACGGTGGGAAAGGAAACATCCACAGATGAAAACTAGAAAGAAGCTTTCTTAGAAACTTCTTGGTGATGTGTGAATTCATTTCACAGAGTTACACTTATGTTTCGTGGAGCAGTCCATTAACACTGTCTTTGAGGAACCTGACAAGGGCTTCCTTGGATCGCATTGAGGCCTCCGCTGATAAAGGAAATTTCATCCGTTCAAAACGTGAAAGAAGCTTTCTGAGAAACTTCTTTCTGATCTGTGAGTTCATCTCACCGACTTATAATTTAGACTTCAGGAAGCAGTTTGCTAACACTCTTTTCGTGGAAACTGGAAAGTGATATTTGGGAGCCCCTACGGACCCATGGTGAAAAAGGAAATATCCTCATATAATAACTACAGAGAAGCTGTCTGAGAGATTGCTTTCTGTTGTGTGACTTCATGACACAGAGTTCCTCCCTTCCCCTCTTGAAACAGTTGGCTAACACTGTTGTCGTGGATTCTGCAAAGGTATATTTGGGAGCTCATTGAGGCTCTGGAGAAAAAGAAAGTACATTCACATTATGACTCAAGAGCTGCTTTTTGAGAAACTGCATTGCCATGTGTGAATGCAACTCACAGAGTTACACGTTTCTCTTCAGTGATCAGCCTGTTAACACAGTTTTCTGGAAATCTGCAATTTGATACTTCATAGCGAAATGAAACATACGGTGACAAAGGAAACATCCACAGATGAAAACTAGAAAGAAGCTTTCATAGACACCTCTTGGTGATATGTGAATTCATCTCACAGAGTTACACTTATGTTTCGTGGAGCAGTCCATTAACACTGTCTTTGAGGAACCTGACAAGGGCTTCCTGGATTGCATTGAGGCCTACGCTGATAAAGGAAATTTCATCCGTTCAAAACGTAAAAGAAACTTTCTGAGAAACTTCTTTCTGATCTGTGAGTTCATCTCACCGACTTATAATTTAGACTTCAGGAAGCAGTTTGCTAACACTCTTTTCGTGGAAAATGGAAAGTGATATTTGGGAGCCCCTAGAGACCCATGCTGAAAAAGCAAATATCCTCACATAATAACTACAGAGAAGCTTTCTGTGAGATAGCTTTCTGATGTGTGACTTCATCACACAGAGTTCCACCCTTCCCTTCTTGAAACAGTTTGCTAACACTGTTGTCGTGGATTCTGCAAAGGCATATTTGGGAGCTCATTGAGGGCTCTGGTGAAAAAGAAAGTATATTTACATAATGACTCAAGAGCAGCTTTCTGAGAAACTGCATTGCCATGTGTGAATGCAACTCACAGAGTTACACGTTTCTCTTCAGTGATCAGTTTGTTAACACAGTTTTCTGGAAATCTGCAATTAGATACTTCATAGCGCAAAGAACCTTACGGTGACAAAGGAAACATCCACAGATGAAAACTAGCAAGAAGCTTTCTTAGAAACTTCTTGATGATGTGTGAATTCATCTCACAGAGTTACACTTATGTTGCGTGGAGCAGTCCATTAACACTGTCTTTGAGGAACCTGAGAAGGGCTTCCGTGGATAGCATTGAGGCCTACGCTGATAAAGGAAATTTCATCCGTTCAAAACGTGAAAGAAGCTTTCTGAGAAACTTCTTTCTGATCTGTGAGTTCATCTCACAGATGTATAATTTAGACTTCAGGAAGCAGTTTGCTAACACTCTTTTCGTGGAAACTGGAAAGTGATATTTGGGAGTCCATAGGGACCCATGGTGAAAAAGGTAATGTCCTCACATAATAACTACAGAGAAGCTTTCTGAGAGATTGCTTTCTGATTTGTGACTTCATCACACAGAGTTCCACCCTTCCCTTCTTGGAACAGTTTGCTAACACTGTTGTACTGGAATCTGCAAAGGTATATTTGGGAGAACATTGAGGGTTCTGGTGAAAAAGGAAATATCCTCATATAATAACTAAAGAGCAGCTTTTTGAAAAACTGCATTGCCATGTGTGAATGCAACTCACCGAGTAAGACGTTTCTCTTCAGTGATCAGTTTGTTAACACAGTTTTCTGGAAATCTGCAATTAGATACTTCATAGCGCGATGAAACTTACGGTGAAAAAGGAAACATCCACAGATGAAAACTAGAAAGAAGCTTTCTTGGAAACTGCTTGGTGAAGTGTGAATTCATCTCACAGGGTTACACTTATGTTCCGTGGAGCAGTCCATTAACCCTGTCGTTGAGGAACCTGAGAAAGGCTTCCTTGGATCGCATTTAGGCCTACGCTGATGAAGGAAATTTCATCCGTTCAAAACGTGAAAGAAGCTTTCTGAGAATCTTCTTTCTCATCTGTGAGTTCATACCACAGACATATAATTTAGACTTCAGGAAGCAGTTTGCTAACACTCTTTTCGTGGAAACTGGAAAGTGACATTTGGGAGCCTATAAGGACCCATGGTGAAAAATTAAATATCCTCACAAAATAACTACAGAGAAGCTTTCTGAGAGATTGCTTTCTGATGTGTGACTTCATCACACAGAGTTCCCACCTTCCCTTCTTGGAACAGTTTAGAAACACTGTTGTCGTGGAATCTGCAAAGGTATATTTGGGAGCTCTATGAGGGCTCTGGTGAAAAAGGAAATATCCTCACATAATAACTAAAGAGCAGATTTCAGAGAAACTGCACTGCCATGTGTGAATGCAACTCAGAGAGTTGCACGTTTCTCTTCAGTTATCAGTTTGTTAACACAGTTTTCTGGAAATCTGCAATTAGATACTTCATAGCGCGATGTAACTTATGGTGAAAAAGGAAACATCCACAGATGAAAACTAGAAAGAAGCTTTCTTAGAAACTGCTTGGTGATGTGTGAATTCATCTCACAGAGTTACACTTATGTTTCGTGGAGCAGTCCATTAACACTGTCTTTGAGGAAACTGAGAAGGGCTTCCTCGGATCGCATTGAGGCCTACGCTGATAAAGGATATTTCATCCGTTCAAAACGTGAAAGAAGCTTTCTGAGAAACTTCTTTCTGATCTGGGAGTTCATCTCACAGACTTATAATTTAGACTTCAGGAAGCAGTTTGCTAACACTCTTTTCGTGGAAACTGGAAAGTGATATTTGGGAGCCCTTAGGGACCCATGGTAAAAAAGGAAATAGCCTCACATCATAACTACAGAGAAGCTCTCTGAGAGATTGCTTTCTGATGTGTGCCTTCATCACACAGAGTTCCCAACTTTCCTTCTTGGAACAGTTTGGTAACACTGTTGTCGTGGATTCTGCAAAGGTATATTTGGGAGCTCCTTGAGGGCTCTGGTGAAAAAGGAAATATCCTCACATAATAACTAAAGAGCAGCTTTCTGAGAAACTGCACTACCATGTGTGAATGCAACTCACAGAGTTACAGGTTTCTCTTCAGTGATCAGTTTGTTAACACAGTTTTCTGGAAATCTGCAATTAGATACTTCATAGCGCAATGAACCTGACGGTGACAATGGAAACATCCACAGATGAAAACTGGAAAGAAGCTTTTTAGAAACTTCTTGGTGATGTGTGAATTCATCTCACAGAGTTACACTTATGTTTCGTGGAGCAGTCCATTAACACTGTCTTTGAGGAACCTGAGAAGGTCTTCCTTGGATCGCATTGAGGCCTACGATGATAAAGGAAATTTCATCCGTTCAAAACGTGAAAGAAGCTTTCTGAGAAACTTCTTTCTGATCTGTGAGTTCATCTCACAGGCTTATAATTTAGACTTCAGGAAGCAGTTTGATAACACTCTTTTCGTGGAAACTGGAAACTGATATTTGGGAGCACATAGGGACCCATGGTGAAAAAGGAAATATCCTCACATAATAACTAGAGAGAAGCTTTCTGAGAGATTGCTTTCTGATGTGTGACTTCATCACACAGAGTTCCACCCTTCCCTTCTTGGAACAGTTTGCTAACACTGTTGTCCTTGATTCTGCAAAGGTATATTTGGGAGCTCATTGAAGGCCCTGGTGAAAAAGGAAATATCCTCACATAATAACTAAAGAGCAGCTTTGTGAGAAACTGCACTGGCATGTGTGAATGCAACTCACAGAGTTACAGGTTTCTCTTCAGTGATCAGTTTGTTAACACAGTTTTCTGGAAATCTACAATTAGATACTTCATACTGCAATGAACATTACGCTGAGAAAGGAAACATCCAGAGATGAAAACTAGAAAGAAGCTTTCTTAGAAACTTCATGGTGATGTGTGAATTCATCTCACAGAGTTACACTTATGTTTCGTGGAGCAGTCCATTAACAGTGTCTTTGAGGAACCTGAGAAGGGCTTCCTTTTATCGCATTGAGGCCTACGCTGATAAAGAAAATTTCTTCCGTTCAAAACGTGAAAGAAGCTTTCTGAGAAACTTCATTCTGATCTGTGAGTTCATCTCACAGACTTATAATTTCGACTTCAGGAAGCAGTTTGCTAACACTCTTTTCGTGGAAACTGGAAAGTGATATTTGGGAGCCCACTGGGACCCATGGTGAAAATGGCAATATCCTCACATAATAACCACAGAGAAGCTTTCTGAGAGATTGCTTTCTGATGTGTGAGTTCATCACACAGAGTTCCACCCTTCCCTTCTTGGAACAGTTTGCTAACCCTGTTGTCGTGGATTCTGCAAAGGTATATGTGGGAGCCCATTGAGGGCTCTGGTGGAAAAGGAAATAACCTCACATAATAACTAAAGAGCAGCTTTGTGAGAAACTGCACTGCCATGTGTGAATGCAGCTCACAGAGTTACACGTTTCTCTTCAGTGATCAGGTTGTTAACACAGTTTTCTGGAAATCTGCAATTTGATACTTCATAGCGAAATGAAACATACGGTGAAAATGGAAACATCCACAGATGAAAACTAGAAAGAAGCTTTCTTAGACACCTCCTGGTGATATGTGAATTCATCTCACAGAGTTACACTTATGTTTCGTGTAGCAGTCCATTAACACTGTCTTTGAGGAACCTGAGAAGGGCTTCTTGATTGCACTGAGGCCTACGCTGAAAAAGGAAATTTCATCTGTTCAAAACGTAAGAGAAAATTTCTGAGAAAATTCTTTCTGATCTGTGAGTTCATCTCACAGACTTATAATTTCGACTTCAGGAAGCAGTTTGCTAACACTCTTTCCGTGGAAACTGGAAAGTGATATTTGGGAGCCCACAGGGACCCATGGTTAAAAAGGAAATATCCTCACATAATAACTACAGAGAAGCTTTCTGAGAGATTGCTTTCTGATGTGTGACTTCATCACACAGAGTTCCACCCTTCCCTTCTTGGAACAGTTTGCTAACTCTGTTGTCGTGGATTCTGCAAAGGTATATTTGGGAGCTCATTGAGGGCTCTGGTGAAAAAGGAAATATCCTCACATAATAACTAAAGAGCAGCTTTCTGGCCGGGCACAGTGGCTCAAGCCTGTAATCCCAGCACTTTAGGAGGCCGAGACGGGTGGATCACGAGGTCAGGAGATCGAGACCCTCCTGGCTAACACGGTGAAACCCCGTCTCTACTAAAAATACAAAAAACTAGCCGGGCGAGGTGGCGGGCGCCTGTAGTCCCAGCTACTCGGAGGCTGAGGCAGGAGAATGGCGGGAACCCGGGAGGCGGAGCTTGCAGTGAGCTGAGATCCGGCCACTGCACTCCAGCCTGGGCAACACAGCGAGACTCCGTCTCAAAAAAAAAAAAAAAAAAAAAAAGAGCAGCTTTCTGAGAAACTGCACTGCCATGTGTGAATGCAACTCACAGTGGTACACGTTTCTCCTCTGTGATCAGTTTGTTAACACAGTTTTCTGGAAATCTGCAATTAGATACTTCATAGCGCAATGAACCTTACGGTGACAAGGGAAACATCCATAGATGAAAACAAGAAAGAAGCTTTCTTAGAAACTTCTTGGTGATGTGTGAATTCATCTCACAGAGTTACACTTATGTTTCGTGGAGCAGTCCATTAACACTGTCTTTGAGGAACCTGAGAAGGGCTTCCTTGGATCGTATTGAGGCCTACGCTGATAAAGGAAATTTCATCTGTTCAAAACGTGAAAGAAGCTTTCTGAGAAACTTCTTTCTGATCTGTGAGTTCATCTCACCGACTTATAAATTAGACTTCAGGAAGCAGTTTGCTAACACTCTTTTCGTGGAAACTGGAAAGTGATATTTGGGAGCCCATAGGGACCCATGGTGAAAAAGGAAATATCCTCGCATAATAACTACAGAGAAGCTTTCTGAGAGATTGCTTTCTGATGTGTGACTTCATCACACAGAGTACCCACCTTCCCTTCTTAGAACAGTTTGGTAACACTGTTGTCGTGGATTCTGCAAAGGTGTATTTGGGAGCTCATGGAGGGCTCTGGTGAAAAAGGAAATATCCTCACATAATGACTCAAGAGCAGCTTTCTGAGAAACTGCATTGCCATGCGTGAATGCAACTCACAGAGTTACACGTTTCTCTTCAGTGATCAGTTTGTTAACACAGTTTTCTGGAAATCTGCACTTAGATACTTCATAGCGCAATGAACCTTACGGTGACAAAGGAAACATCCACAGATGAAAAGTAGAAAGAAGCTTTCTTAGAAACTTCTGGGTGATGTGTGAATTCATCTCACAGAATTACACTTACGTTTCCCGGAGCATTCCATTAACACTGTCTTTGAGGAAACTGAGAAGGGCTTCCTTGGATCGCATTGAGGCCTACGCAGATAAAGGAAATTTCATCCGTTCAAAACGTGAAAGAAGCTTTCTGAGAAACTATTCTCTGATCTGTGAGTTCATCTCACACACTTATAATTTAGATTTCAGGAAGCAGTTTGCTAACACTCTTTTCGTGGAAACTGGAAAGTGATATTTGGGAGCCCATATTGACCCATGGTGAAAAAGGAAATATCCTCACATAATAACTACAGAGAAGCTTTCTGAGAGATTGCTTTCTGATGTGTGACTTCATCACACAGGGTTCCACCCTTCCCTACTTGGAACAGTTAGCTAACACTGTTGTCGTGGTTCTGCAAAGGTATATTTAGGAGCTCATTGAGGGCTCTGGTGAAAAAGGAAATATCCTCACATAATAACTAAAGAGCAGCTTTCTGAGAAACTGCACTGCCATGTGTGAATGCAACTCACAGAGTTACACGTTTCTCTTCAGTGATCAGTTTGTTAACACAGTTTTCTGGAAATCTGCAATTAGATACTTCATAGCGCAATGAACCTTACGGTGACAAAGGAAACATCCACAGATGAAAACTAGAAAGAAGCTTTCTTAGAAACTTCTTGGTGATGTGTGAATTCATTTCACAGAGTTACACTTATATTTCGTGGAGCAGTCCATTAACACTGTCTTTGAGGAACCTGACAAGGGCTTCCTTGGATCGCATTGAGGCCTCCGCTGATAAAGGAAATTTCATCCGTTCAAAACGTGAAAGAAGCTTTCTGAGAAACTTCTTTCTGATCTGTAAGTTCATCTCACATACTTATAATTTAGACTTCAGGAAGCAGTTTGCTAACACTCTTTTCGTGGAAACTGGAAAGTGATATTTGGGAGCCCCTAGGGACCCATGGTGAAAAAGGAAATATCCTCATATAATAACTAGAGAGAAGGTGTCTGAGAGATTGCTTTCTGATGTGTGACTTCATCACATAGAGTTCCACCATTCCCTTCTTGAAACAGTTTGCTAACACTGTGGTCGTGGATTCTGCAAAGGTATATTTTGGAGCTCATTGAGGGCTCTGGTGAAAAAGAAAGTATATTCACATAATGACTCAAGAGCAGCTTTCTGAGAAACTGCATTGCCATGTGTGAATGCACCTCACAGAGTTACACGTTTCTCTTCAGTGATCAGCTGGTTAACACAGTATTCTGGAAATCTGCAATTAGATACTTCATAGCGCAATGAAACATACGTTGACAAAGGAAACATCCACAGATGAAAACTAGAAAGAAGCTTTCATAGACACCTCTTGGTGATATGTGAATTCATCTCACAGAGTTACACTTATGTTTCGTGGAGCAGTCCATTAACACTGTCTTTGAGGAACCTGACAAGGGCTTCCTGGATTGCTTTGAGGCCTACGCTGATAAAGGAAATTTCATCCGTTCAAAACGTAAAAGAAGCTTTCTGAGAAACTTCTTTCTGATCTGTGAGTTCATCTCACCGACTTATAATTTCGACTTCAGGAAGCAGTTTGCTAACACTCTTTTCGTGGAAACTGGAAAGTGATATTTGGGAGCCCACAGGGACCCATGGTGAAAAAGGAAATATCCTCACATAATAACTACAGAGAAGCTTTCTGAGAGATTGCTTTCTGATGTGTGACTTCATCACACAGAGTTCCACCTTTCCCTTCTTGAAACAGTTTGCTAACACTGTTGTCGTGGATTCTGCAAAGGTATATTTGGGAGTTCATTGAGGGATCTGGTGAAAAAGGAAATATCCTCATATAATAACTAAAGAGCAGCTTTCTGAGAAACTGCACTGCCATGTGTGAATGCAACTCACAGAGTTACACGTTTCTCTTCAGTGATCAGTTTGTTAACACAGTTTTCTGGAAATCTGCAGTTAGATACTTCATAGCGCAATGAAACGTACGGTGGGAAAGGAAACATCCACAGATGAAAACTAGAAAGAAGCTTTCTTAGAAACTTCTTGGTGATGTGTGAATTCATTTCACAGAGTTACACTTATGTTTCGTGGAGCAGTCCATTAACACTGTCTTTGAGGAACCTGACAAGGGCTTCCTGGATTGCATTGAGGCCTACGCTGATAAAGGAAATTTCATCCGTTCAAAACGTAAAAGAAACTTTCTGAGAAACTTCTTTCTGATCTGTGAGTTCATCTCACCGACTTATAATTTAGACTTCAGGAAGCAGTTTGCTAACACTCTTTTCGTGGAAAATGGAAAGTGATATTTGGGAGCCCCTAGAGACCCATGCTGAAAAAGCAAATATCCTCACATAATAACTACAGAGAAGCTTTCTGTGAGATAGCTTTCTGATGTGTGACTTCATCACACAGAGTTCCACCCTTCCCTTCTTGAAACAGTTTGCTAACACTGTTGTCGTGGATTCTGCAAAGGTATATTTGGGAGCTCATTGAGGGCTCTGGTGAAAAAGAAAGTATATTCACATAATGACTCAAGAGCAGCTTTCTGAGAAACTGCATTGCCATGTGTGAATGCAACTCACAGAGTTACACGTTTCTCTTCAGTGATCAGTTTGTTAACACAGTTTTCTGGAAATCTGCAATTAGATACTTCATAGCGCAAAGAACCTTACGGTGACAAAGGAAACATCCACAGATGAAAACTAGCAAGAAGCTTTCTTAGAAACTTCTTGATGATGTGTGAATTCATCTCACAGAGTTACACTTATGTTGCGTGGAGCAGTCCATTAACACTGTCTTTGAGGAACCTGAGAAGGGCTTCCGTGGATAGCATTGAGGCCTACGCTGATAAAGGAAATTTCATCCGTTCAAAACGTGAAAGAAGCTTTCTGAGAAACTTCTTTCTGATCTGTGAGTTCATCTCACAGATGTATAATTTAGACTTCAGGAAGCAGTTTGCTAACACTCTTTTCGTGGAAACTGGAAAGTGATATTTGGGAGTCCATAGGGACCCATGGTGAAAAAGGTAATGTCCTCACATAATAACTACAGAGAAGCTTTCTGAGAGATTGCTTTCTGATTTGTGACTTCATCACACAGAGTTCCACCCTTCCCTTCTTGGAACAGTTTGCTAACACTGTTGTACTGGATTCTGCAAAGGTATATTTGGGAGAACATTGAGGGTTCTGGTGAAAAAGGAAATATCCTCATATAATAACTAAAGAGCAGCTTTTTGAAAAACTGCATTGCCATGTGTGAATGCAACTCACCGAGTAAGACGTTTCTCTTCAGTGATCAGTTTGTTAACACAGTTTTCTGGAAATCTGCAATTAGATACTTCATAGCGCGATGAAACTTACGGTGAAAAAGGAAACATCCACAGATGAAAACTAGAAAGAAGCTTTCTTGGAAACTGCTTGGTGAAGTGTGAATTCATCTCACAGGGTTACACTTATGTTCCGTGGAGCAGTCCATTAACCCTGTCGTTGAGGAACCTGAGAAAGGCTTCCTTGGATCGCATTGAGGCCTACGCTGATGAAGGAAATTTCATCCGTTCAAAACGTGAAAGAAGCTTTCTGAGAATCTTCTTTCTCATCTGTGAGTTCATACCACAGACATATAATTTAGACTTCAGGAAGTAGTTTGCTAACACTCTTTTCGTGGAAACTGGAAAGTGATATTTGGGAGCCTATAAGGACCCATGGTGAAAAATTAAATATCCTCACAAAATAACTACAGAGAAGCTTTCTGAGAGATTGCTTTCTGATGTGTGACTTCATCACACAGAGTTCCCACCTTCCTTTCTTGGAACAGTTTAGAAACACTGTTGTCGTGGAATCTGCAAAGGTATATTTGGGAGCTCTATGAGGGCTCTGGTGAAAAAGGAAATATCCTCACATAATAACTAAAGAGCAGATTTCAGAGAAACTGCACTGCCATGTGTGAATGCAACTCAGAGAGTTGCACGTTTCTCTTCAGTGATCAGTTTGTTAACACAGTTTTCTGGAAATCTGCAATTAGATACTTCATAGCGCGATGTAACTTATGGTGAAAAAGGAAACATCCACAGATGAAAACTAGAAAGAAGCTTTCTTAGAAACTGCTTGGTGATGTGTGAATTCATCTCACAGAGTTACACTTATGTTTCGTGGAGCAGTCCATTAACACTGTCTTTGAGGAAACTGAGAAGGGCTTCCTCGGATCGCATTGAGGCCTACGCTGATAAAGGATATTTCATCCGTTCAAAACGTGAAAGAAGCTTTCTGAGAAACTTCTTTCTGATCTGGGAGTTCATCTCACAGACTTATAATTTAGACTTCAGGAAGCAGTTTGCTAACACTCTTTTCGTGGAAACTGGAAAGTGATATTTGGGAGCCCTTAGGGACCCATGGTAAAAAAGGAAATAGCCTCACATCATAACTACAGAGAAGCTCTCTGAGAGATTGCTTTCTGATGTGTGCCTTCATCACACAGAGTTCCCACCTTTCCTTCTTGGAACAGTTTGGTAACACTGTTGTCGTGGATTCTGCAAAGGTATATTTGGGAGCTCCTTGAGGGCTCTGGTGAAAAAGGAAATATCCTCACATAATAACTAAAGAGCAGCTTTCTGAGAAACTGCACTACCATGTGTGAATGCAACTCACAGAGTTACAGGTTTCTCTTCAGTGATCAGTTTGTTAACACAGTTTTCTGGAAATCTGCAATTAGATACTTCATAGCGCAATGAACCTGACGGTGACAATGGAAACATCCACAGATGAAAACTGGAAAGAAGCTTTTTAGAAACTTCTTGGTGATGTGTGAATTCATCTCACAGAGTTACACTTATGTTTCGTGGAGCAGTCCATTAACACTGTCTTTGAGGAACCTGAGAAGGTCTTCCTTGGATCGCATTGAGGCCTACGATGATAAAGGAAATTTCATCCGTTCAAAACGTGAAAGAAGCTTTCTGAGAAACTTCTTTCTGATCTGTGAGTTCATCTCACAGGCTTATAATTTAGACTTCAGGAAGCAGTTTGCTAACACTCTTTTCGTGGAAACTGGAAAGTGATATTTGGGAGTCCATAGGGACCCATGGTGAAAAAGGAAATGTCCTCACATAATAACTACAGAGAAGCTTTCTGAGAGATTGCTTTCTGATTTGTGACTTCATCACACAGAGTTCCACCCTTCCCTTCTTGGAACAGTTTGCTAACACTGTTGTAGTGGATTCTGCAAAGGTATATTTGGGAGAACATTGAGGGTTCTGGTGAAAAAGGAAATATCCTCATATAATAACTAAAGAGCAGCTTTCTGAAAAACTGCATTGCCATGTGTGAATGCAACTCACCGAGTAAGACGTTTCTCTTCAGTGATCAGTTTGTTAACACAGTTTTCTGGAAATCTGCAATTAGATACTTCATATCGCGATGAAACTTACGGTGAAAAAGGAAACATCCACAGATGAAAACTAGAAAGAAGCTTTCTTAGAAACTGCTTGGTGAAGTGTGAATTCATCTCACAGGGTTACACTTATGTTTCGTGGAGCAGTCCATTAACCCTGTCGTTGAGGAACCTGAGAAAGGCTTCCTTGGATCGCATTGAGGCCTACGCTGATGAAGGAAATTTCATCCGTTCAAAACGTGAAAGAAGCTTTCTGAGAATCTTCTTTCTCATCTGTGAGTTCATACCACAGACATATAATTTAGACTTCAGGAAGCAGTTTGCTAACACTCTTTTCGTGGAAACTGGAAAGTGATATTTGGGAGCCTATAGGGACCCATGGTGAAAAATTAAATATCCTCACAAAATAACTACAGAGAAGCTTTCTGAGAGATTGCTTTCTGATGTGTGACTTCATCACACAGAGTTCCACCCTTCCCTTCTTGGAACAGTTTGCTAACCCTGTTGTCGTGGATTCTGCAAAGGTATATTTGGGAGCTCATTGAGGGCTCTGGTGAAAAAGGAAATATCCTTACATAATAACTAAAGAGCAGCTTTCTGAAAAACTGCATTGCCATGTGTGAATGCAACTCACAGAGTTACACGTTTCTCTTCAGTGATCAGTTTGTTAACACAGTTTTCTGGAAATCTGAAATTAGATACTTCATAGCGCGATGAAACTTACGGTGACAAAGGAAACCTCCACAGGTGAAAACTAGAAAGAAGCTTTTTTAGAAACTTCTTGGTGATGTGTGAATTCATCTCACAGAGTTACACTTATGTTTCGTGGAGCAGTCCATTAACACTGTCTTTGAGGAACCTAAGAAGGGCTTCCTTGGATCGCATTGAGGCCTACGCTTATAAAGGAAATTTCATCCGTTCAAAACGTGAAAGAAGCTTTCTGAGAAACTTCTTTCTGATCCGTGAGTTCATCTCACAGACATATAATTTCGACTTCAGGAAGCAGTTTGCTAACACTCTTTTCGTGGAAACTGGAAAGTGATATTTGGGAGCCCTTAGGGACCCATGGTGGAAAAGGAAATAGCCTCAAATAATAACTACAGAGAAGCTTTCTGAGAGATTGCTTTCTGATGTGTGACTTCATCACACAGAGTTCCCACCTTCCCTTCTTGGAACAGTTTGGAAACACTGTTGTCGTGGATTCTGCAAAGGTATATTTGGGAGCTCATTGAGGGCTCTGGTGAAAAAGGAAATATCCTCACATAATAACTAAAGAGCAGCTTTCAGAGAAACTGCACTGCCATTTGTGAATGCAACTCACAGAGTTACACATTTCTCTTCAGTGATCAGTTTGTTAACACAGTTTTCTGGACATCTGCAATTAGATACTTCATAGCGTGGTGAAACTTACGGTGACAAAGGAAACATCCACAGATGAAAACTAGAAAGAAGCTTTCTAAGAAACTTCTTGGTGATATGTGAATTCACCTCACAGAGTTACACTTATGTTTCATGGAGCAGTCCATTAACGCTGTCTTTGAGGAACCTGAGAAGGGCTTCCTTGATTGCATTGAGTAATCTGATAAAGGAAATTTCATCCGTTCAAAACGTGAAAGAAGTTTTCTGAGAAACTTCTTTCTGATCTGTGAGTTCATCTCACAGACTTATAATTTAGACTTCAGGAAGCAGTTTGCTAACACTCTTTTCGTGGAAACTGGAAAGTGATATTTGGGAGCCCATAGGGACCCATGGTGAAAAAGGAAATATCCTCACATAATAACTACAGAGATGCTTTCTGAGAGATTGCTTTCTCATGTGTGACTTCTTCACACAGAGTTCCAACCTTCCCTTCTTGGAACAGTTTGCTAACACTGTTGTCGTGGATTCTGCACGGTATATTTGGGAGCTCATTGAGGGCTCTCGTGAAAAAGGAAATATCCTCACATAATAACTAAAGAGCAGCATTCTGAAAAACTGCATTGCCATGTGTGAATGCAACTCACAGAGTTACACGTTTCTCTTCAGTGATCAGTTTGTTAACACAGTTTTCTGGAAATCTGCAATTAGATACTTCATAGCGCAATGAACCTTATGGTGACAAAGGAAACATCCACAGATGAAAACTAGAAAGAAGCTTTCTTAGAAACTTCTTGGTGATGTGTGAATTCATCTCACAGAGTTACACTTATGTTTCGTGGAGCAGACAATTAACACTGTCTTTGAGGAACCTGAGAAGGGCTTCCTTGGATCGCATTGAGGCCTACGCTGATAAAGGAAATTTCAACCGTTCAAAACGTGAAAGAAGGTTTCTGAGAAACTTCTTTCTGATCCGTGAGTTCATCTCCCAGACTTATAATTTAGACTTCAGGAAGCAGTTTGCTAACACTCTTTTCGTGGAAACTGGAAAGTGATATTTGGGAGCCCTTAGGGACCCATGGTAAAAAAGGAAATAGCCTCACATCATAACTACAGAGAAGCTCTCTGAGAGATTGCTTTCTGATGTGTGCCTTCATCACACAGAGTTCCCACCTTTCCTTCTTGGAACAGTTTGGTAACACTGTTGTCGTGGATTCTGCAAAGGTATATTTGGGAGCTCCTTGAGGGCTCTGGTGAAAAAGGAAATATCCTCACATAATAACTAAAGAGCAGCTTTCTGAGAAACTGCACTACCATGTGTGAATGCAACTCACAGAGTTACAGGTTTCTCTTCAGTGATCAGTTTGTTAACACAGTTTTCTGGAAATCTGCAATTAGATACTTCATAGCGCAATGAACCTGACGGTGACAATGGAAACATCCACAGATGAAAACTGGAAAGAAGCTTTTTAGAAACTTCTTGGTGATGTGTGAATTCATCTCACAGAGTTACACTTATGTTTCGTGGAGCAGTCCATTAACACTGTCTTTGAGGAACCTGAGAAGGTCTTCCTTGGATCGCATTGAGGCCTACGATGATAAAGGAAATTTCATCCGTTCAAAACGTGAAAGAAGCTTTCTGAGAAACTTCTTTCTGATCTGTGAGTTCATCTCACAGGCTTATAATTTAGACTTCAGGAAGCAGTTTGCTAACACTCTTTTCGTGGAAACTGGAAAGTGATATTTGGGAGTCCATAGGGACCCATGGTGAAAAAGGAAATGTCCTCACATAATAACTACAGAGAAGCTTTCTGAGAGATTGCTTTCTGATTTGTGACTTCATCACACAGAGTTCCACCCTTCCCTTCTTGGAACAGTTTGCTAACACTGTTGTAGTGGATTCTGCAAAGGTATATTTGGGAGAACATTGAGGGTTCTGGTGAAAAAGGAAATATCCTCATATAATAACTAAAGAGCAGCTTTCTGAAAAACTGCATTGCCATGTGTGAATGCAACTCACCGAGTAAGACGTTTCTCTTCAGTGATCAGTTTGTTAACACAGTTTTCTGGAAATCTGCAATTAGATACTTCATATCGCGATGAAACTTACGGTGAAAAAGGAAACATCCACAGATGAAAACTAGAAAGAAGCTTTCTTAGAAACTGCTTGGTGAAGTGTGAATTCATCTCACAGGGTTACACTTATGTTTCGTGGAGCAGTCCATTAACCCTGTCGTTGAGGAACCTGAGAAAGGCTTCCTTGGATCGCATTGAGGCCTACGCTGATGAAGGAAATTTCATCCGTTCAAAACGTGAAAGAAGCTTTCTGAGAATCTTCTTTCTCATCTGTGAGTTCATACCACAGACATATAATTTAGACTTCAGGAAGCAGTTTGCTAACACTCTTTTCGTGGAAACTGGAAAGTGATATTTGGGAGCCTATAGGGACCCATGGTGAAAAATTAAATATCCTCACAAAATAACTACAGAGAAGCTTTCTGAGAGATTGCTTTCTGATGTGTGACTTCATCACACAGAGTTCCACCCTTCCCTTCTTGGAACAGTTTGCTAACCCTGTTGTCGTGGATTCTGCAAAGGTATATTTGGGAGCTCATTGAGGGCTCTGGTGAAAAAGGAAATATCCTTACATAATAACTAAAGAGCAGCTTTCTGAAAAACTGCATTGCCATGTGTGAATGCAACTCACAGAGTTACACGTTTCTCTTCAGTGATCAGTTTGTTAACACAGTTTTCTGGAAATCTGAAATTAGATACTTCATAGCGCGATGAAACTTACGGTGACAAAGGAAACCTCCACAGGTGAAAACTAGAAAGAAGCTTTTTTAGAAACTTCTTGGTGATGTGTGAATTCATCTCACAGAGTTACACTTATGTTTCGTGGAGCAGTCCATTAACACTGTCTTTGAGGAACCTAAGAAGGGCTTCCTTGGATCGCATTGAGGCCTACGCTTATAAAGGAAATTTCATCCGTTCAAAACGTGAAAGAAGCTTTCTGAGAAACTTCTTTCTGATCCGTGAGTTCATCTCACAGACATATAATTTCGACTTCAGGAAGCAGTTTGCTAACACTCTTTTCGTGGAAACTGGAAAGTGATATTTGGGAGCCCTTAGGGACCCATGGTGGAAAAGGAAATAGCCTCAAATAATAACTACAGAGAAGCTTTCTGAGAGATTGCTTTCTGATGTGTGACTTCATCACACAGAGTTCCCACCTTCCCTTCTTGGAACAGTTTGGAAACACTGTTGTCGTGGATTCTGCAAAGGTATATTTGGGAGCTCATTGAGGGCTCTGGTGAAAAAGGAAATATCCTCACATAATAACTAAAGAGCAGCTTTCAGAGAAACTGCACTGCCATTTGTGAATGCAACTCACAGAGTTACACATTTCTCTTCAGTGATCAGTTTGTTAACACAGTTTTCTGGACATCTGCAATTAGATACTTCATAGCGTGGTGAAACTTACGGTGACAAAGGAAACATCCACAGATGAAAACTAGAAAGAAGCTTTCTAAGAAACTTCTTGGTGATATGTGAATTCACCTCACAGAGTTACACTTATGTTTCATGGAGCAGTCCATTAACGCTGTCTTTGAGGAACCTGAGAAGGGCTTCCTTGATTGCATTGAGTAATCTGATAAAGGAAATTTCATCCGTTCAAAACGTGAAAGAAGTTTTCTGAGAAACTTCTTTCTGATCTGTGAGTTCATCTCACAGACTTATAATTTAGACTTCAGGAAGCAGTTTGCTAACACTCTTTTCGTGGAAACTGGAAAGTGATATTTGGGAGCCCATAGGGACCCATGGTGAAAAAGGAAATATCCTCACATAATAACTACAGAGATGCTTTCTGAGAGATTGCTTTCTCATGTGTGACTTCTTCACACAGAGTTCCAACCTTCCCTTCTTGGAACAGTTTGCTAACACTGTTGTCGTGGATTCTGCACGGTATATTTGGGAGCTCATTGAGGGCTCTCGTGAAAAAGGAAATATCCTCACATAATAACTAAAGAGCAGCATTCTGAAAAACTGCATTGCCATGTGTGAATGCAACTCACAGAGTTACACGTTTCTCTTCAGTGATCAGTTTGTTAACACAGTTTTCTGGAAATCTGCAATTAGATACTTCATAGCGCAATGAACCTTATGGTGACAAAGGAAACATCCACAGATGAAAACTAGAAAGAAGCTTTCTTAGAAACTTCTTGGTGATGTGTGAATTCATCTCACAGAGTTACACTTATGTTTCGTGGAGCAGACAATTAACACTGTCTTTGAGGAACCTGAGAAGGGCTTCCTTGGATCGCATTGAGGCCTACGCTGATAAAGGAAATTTCAACCGTTCAAAACGTGAAAGAAGGTTTCTGAGAAACTTCTTTCTGATCCGTGAGTTCATCTCCCAGACTTATAATTTAGACTTCAGGAAGCAGTTTGCTAACACTCTTTTCGTGGAAACTGGAAAGTGATATTTGGGAGCCCATAGGGACCGAGGGTGAAAAAGGAAATATCCTCACAAAATAACTACAGAGAAGCTTTCTGAGAGATTGCTCTCTGATGTGTGACTTCATCACACAGAGTTCCACCCTTCCCTTCATGGAACAGTTTGCTAACACTGTTGTCGTGGATTCTGCAAAGGTATATTTGGGAGCTCATTGAGGTCCCTGGTGAAAAAGGAAATATCCTCACATAATAACTAAAGAGCAGCTTTCAGAGAAACTGCACTGCCATGTGTGAATGCAACTCACAGAGTTACACTTTTCTCTTCAGTGATCAGTTTGTTAACACAGTTTTCTGGAAATCTGCAATTAGATACTTCATAGCGCGATAAAACTTACGGTGAAAAAGGAAACATCCACAGATGAAAACTAGAAAGAAGCTTTCTTAGAAAGTGCTTGGTGATGTGTGAATTCATCTCACAGAGTTACACTTATGTTTCCTGGAGCAGTCCATTAACACTGTCGTTTAGGAACCTGAGAAGGGATTCCTTGGATCGCATTGAGGCCTACGCTGAAGAAGGGAATTTCATCCGTTCAAAACGTTAAAGAAGCTTTCTGAGAAACTTCGTTCTGATCTGTGAGTTCATCTCACCGACTTATAATTTAGACTTCAGGAAGCAGTTTGCTAACACTCTTTTCGTGGAAACTAGAAAGTGATATTTGGGAGCCCATAGGGACCCTCGGTGAAAAAGGAAATATCCTCACATAATAACTACAGAGAAGCTTTCTGAGAGATTGCTTTCTGATGTGTGACTTCATCACACAGAGTTCCCACCTTCCCTTCTTGGAACAGTTTGGTAACACTGTTGTCGTGGATTCTCCAAAGATATATTTGGGAGCTCATTGAGGGGTCTGGTGAAAAAGGAAATACCCTCACATAATAACTAAAGAGCAGCTTTCTGAGAAACTGCACTGCCATGTGTGAATGCAAGTCACAGAGTTACACGTTTCTCTTCAGTTATCAGTTTGTTAACACAGTTTTCTGGAAATCTGCAATAAGATACTTCATAGCACAATGAACCTTACGGTGACAAAGGAAACATCCACAGATGAAAACTAGAAAGAAGCTTTCTTAGACAACACTTGGTGATATGTGAATTCATCTCACAGCGTTACACTTATGTTTCGTGGAGCAGTCCATTAACACTGTCTTTGAAGAATCTGAGAAGGGCTTCCTGGATTGCATTGAGGTCTACGCTGATAAAGGAAATTTCATATGTTCAAAACGTAAAAGAAGCTTTCTGAGAAACTCCTTTCTTATCTGTGAGTTTATCTCACAGACATGCCATTTCGACTTCAGGAAGCAGTTTGCTAACACTCTTTTAGTGGAAACTGGAAAGTGATATTTGGGAGCCCTTGAGAACCATGGTGATAAAGGAAATATCCTCACATAATAACTACAGAGAAGCTTTCTGAGAGATTGCTTTCTGATGTGTGACTTCATCACACAGAGTTCCACCCTTCCCTTCTTGGAACAGTTTGCTAACACTGTTGTCGTGGATCCTGCAACGTATATTTGGGAGCTCATTGAGGGCTCTGGTGAAAAAGGAAATATCCTCACATAATAACTAAACAGCAGCTTTCTGAGAAACTGCACTGCCATGTGTGAATGCAACTCACAGAGTTACACGTTTCTCTTCAGTGATCAGTTTGTTAACACAGTTGTCTGGAAATCTGCAATTAGATACTTCATAGCGCAGTGAAACTTAAGGTGACAAAGGAAACATCCACAGATGAAAACTAGAAAGAAGCTTTCTTAGACACCTCTTGGTGAAGTGTGAATTCATCTCACAGAGTTACACTTATGTTTCGTGGAGCAGTCCATTAACACTGTCTTTGAGGAACCTGAGAAGGGCTTCCTTGGATCGCTTTGAGGCCTCCGCTGATAAAGGAAATTTCATCCGTTCAAAACGTGAAAGAAGCTTTCTGAGAAACTTCTTCCTGATCTGTGAGTACATCTCACAGACTTATAATTTAGACTTCAGGAAGCAGTTTGCTAACACTCTTTTCGTGGAAACTGGAAAGTGATATTTGGGACCCCACAGGGACCCATGGTGAAAAAGGAAATATCCTCACATAATAACTACAGAGAAGCTTTCTGAGAGAATGCTTTCTGATGTGTGACTTCATCACACAGAGTTCCACCCTTCCCTTCTTGGAACAGTTTGCTAACACTGTCGTCGTGGATTCTGCAAAGGTATATTTGGGAGCTCATTGAGTGCTCTGGTGAAAAAGGAAGTATCCTCACATAATAACTAAAGAGTAGCTTTCTGAGAAACTGCACTGCCAAGTGTGAATGCAACTCACAGAGTTACACGTTTCTCTTCAGTGATCAGTTTGTTAACACAGTTTTCTGGAAATCTGCATTTAGATACTTCATAGCGCAATGAAACTTACTGTGACAAAGGAAATATCCACAGATGAAAACTAGAAAGAAGCTTTCGTAGAAACTTCTTGGTGATGTGTGAATTCATCTCACAGAGTTACAGTTATGTTTTGGGGAGCAGGCCATTAACACTGTCTTTGAGGAAGCTGAGAAGGGCTTCCTTGGATCGCATTGAGGCCTACGCTGATAAAGGAAATTTCTTCCGTTCAAAACGTGAAAGAAGCTTTCTGAGAAACTTCTTTCTGATCTGTGAGTTCATCTCACAGACTTATAATTTCGACTACAGGAAGCAGTTTGCTAACACTCTTTTCGTGGAAACTGGAAACTGATATTTGGGAGCACATAGGGACCCATGGTGAAAAAGGAAATATCCTCACATAATAACTACAGAGAAGTTTTCTGAGAGATTGCTTTCTGATGTGTGACTTCATCACACAGAGTTCCACCCTTCCCTTCTTGGAACAGGTTGCTAACACTGTTGTCCTTGATTCTGCAAAGGTATATTTGGGAGCTCATTGAAGGCCCTGGTGAAAAAGGAAATATCCTCACATAATAACTAAAGAGCAGCTTTGTGAGAAACTGCACTGGCATGTGTGAATGCAACTCACAGAGTTACAGGTTTCTCTTCAGTGATCAGTTTGTTAACACAGTTTTCTGGAAATCTACAATTAGATACTTCATACTGCAATGAACATTACGCTGACAAAGGAAACATCCAGAGATGAAAACTAGAAAGAAGCTTTCTTAGAAACTTCATGGTGATGTGTGAATTCATCTCACAGAGTTACACTTATGTTTCGTGGAGCAGTCCATTAACAGTGTCTTTGAGGAACCTGAGAAGGGCTTCCTTTTATCGCATTGAGGCCTACGCTGATAAAGGAAATTTCTTCCGTTCAAAACGTGAAAGAAGCTTTCTGAGAAACTTCATTCTGATCTGTGAGTTCATCTCACAGACTTATAATTTCGACTTCAGGAAGCAGTTTGCTAACACTCTTTTCGTGGAAACTGGAAAGTGATATTTGGGAGCCCACTGGGACCCATGGTGAAAATGGCAATATCCTCACATAATAACCACAGAGAAGCTTTCTGAGAGATTGCTTTCTGATGTGTGAGTTCATCACACAGAGTTCCACCCTTCCCTTCTTGGAACAGTTTGCTAACCCTGTTGTCGTGGATTCTGCAAAGGTATATGTGGGAGCCCATTGAGGGCTCTGGTGGAAAAGGAAATAACCTCACATAATAACTAAAGAGCAGCTTTGTGAGAAACTGCACTGCCATGTGTGAATGCAACTCACAGAGTTACACGTTTCTCTTCAGTGATCAGTTTGTTAACACAGTTTTCTGGAAATCTGCAATTAGATACATCATAGCACAATGAAACTTACTATGACAAAGGAAACATCCACAGATGAAAACTAGAAAGAAGCATTCTTAGAAACTTCTTGGTGATGTGTGAATTCATCTCACAGAGTTACACTTATGTTTCGTGGAGCAGTCCATTAACACTGTCTTTGAGGAGCCTGAGAAGGGCTTCCTGGATTTCTTTGAGGCCTAGCTGATAAAGGAAATTTCATCCCTTCAATACGTGAAAGAAGCTTTCTGAGAAACTTATTTCTGATCTGTGAGTTCATCTCACAGACTTATAATTTAGACTTCAGGAAGCAGTTTGCTAACACTCTTTTCGTGGAAACTGGAAAGTGATATTTGGGAGCCCCAAGGGACCCTTGGTGAAAAAGGAAATATCCTCACACAATAACTACAGAGAAGCTTTCTGAGAGATTGCTTTCTGATGTGTGACTTCATCACACAGAGTTCCACCCTCCCTTCTTGAAACAGTTTGCTAACACTTTTGTCGTGGATTCTGCAAAGGTATATTTGGGAGCTCATTGAGGGCTCTGGTGAAAAAGAAAGTATATTCACATAATGACTCAAGAGCAGCTTTCTGAGAAACTGCATTGCCATGTGTGAATGCAACTCACAGAGTTACACGTTTCTCTTCAGTGATCAGTTTGTTAACACAGTTTTCTGGAAATCTGCAATTTGATACTTCATAGCGAAATGAAACATACGGTGAAAATGGAAACATCCACAGATGAAAACTAGAAAGAAGCTTTCTTAGACACCTCCTGGTGATATGTGAATTCATCTCACAGAGTTACACTTATGTTTCGTGTAGCAGTCCATTAACACTGTCTTTGAGGAACCTGAGAAGGGCTTCTTGATTGCACTGAGGCCTACGCTGAAAAAGGAAATTTCATCTGTTCAAAACGTAAGAGAAAATTTCTGAGAAAATTCTTTCTGATCTGTGAGTTCATCTCACAGACTTATAATTTCGACTTCAGGAAGCAGTTTGCTAACACTCTTTCCGTGGAAACTGGAAAGTGATATTTGGGAGCCCACAGGGACCCATGGTTAAAAAGGAAATATCCTCACATAATAACTACAAAGAAGCTTTCTGAGAGATTGCTTTCTGATGTGTGACTTCATCACACAGACTTCCACCCTTCCCTTCTTGGAACAGTTTGCTAACTCTGTTGTCGTGGATTCTGCAAAGGTATATTTGGGAGCTCATTGAGGGCTCTGGTGAAAAAGGAAATATCCTCACATAATAACTAAAGAGCAGCTTTCTGGCCGGGCACAGTGGCTCAAGCCTGTAATCCCAGCACTTTGGGAGGCCGAGACGGGTGGATCACGAGGTCAGGAGATCGAGACCCTCCTGGCTAACACGGTGAAACCCCGTCTCTACTAAAAATACAAAAAACTAGCCGGGCGAGGTGGCGGGCGCCTGTAGTCCCAGCTACTCGGAGGCTGAGGCGGGAGAATGGCGGGAACCCGGGAGGCGGAGCTTGCAGTGAGCTGAGATCCGGCCACTGCACTCCAGCCTGGGCGACACAGCGAGACTCCGTCTCAAAAAAAAAAAAAAAAAAAAAAAGAGCAGCTTTCTGAGAAACTGCACTGCCATGTGTGAATGCAACTCACAGTGGTACACGTTTCTCCTCTGTGATCAGTTTGTTAACACAGTTTTCTGGAAATCTGCAATTAGATACTTCATAGCGCAATGAACCTTACGGTGACAAGGGAAACATCCATAGATGAAAACAAGAAAGAAGCTTTCTTAGAAACTTCTTGGTGATGTGTGAATTCATCTCACAGAGTTACACTTATGTTTCGTGGAGCAGTCCATTAACACTGTCTTTGAGGAACCTGAGAAGGGCTTCCTTGGATCGTATTGAGGCCTACGCTGATAAAGGAAATTTCATCTGTTCAAAACGTGAAAGAAGCTTTCTGAGAAACTTCTTTCTGATCTGTGAGTTCATCTCACCGACTTATAAATTAGACTTCAGGAAGCAGTTTGCTAACACTCTTTTCGTGGAAACTGGAAAGTGATATTTGGGAGCCCATAGGGACCCATGGTGAAAAAGGAAATATCCTCGCATAATAACTACAGAGAAGCTTTCTGAGAGATTGCTTTCTGATGTGTGACTTCATCACACAGAGTACCCACCTTCCCTTCTTAGAACAGTTTGGTAACACTGTTGTCGTGGATTCTGCAAAGGTGTATTTGGGAGCTCATGGAGGGCTCTGGTGAAAAAGGAAATATCCTCACATAATGACTCAAGAGCAGCTTTCTGAGAAACTGCATTGCCATGTGTGAATGCAACTCACAGAGTTACACGTTTCTCTTCAGTGATCAGTTTGTTAACACAGTTTTCTGGAAATCTGCACTTAGATACTTCATAGCGCAATGAAACTTACGGTGACAAAGGAAACATCCACAGATGAAAAGTAGAAAGAAGCTTTCTTAGAAACTTCTGGGTGATGTGTGAATTCATCTCACAGAATTACACTTACGTTTCCTGGAGCAGTCCATTAACACTGTCTTTGAGGAAACTGAGAAGGGCTTCCTTGGATCGCATTGAGGCCTACGCAGATAAAGGAAATTTCATCCGTTCAAAACGTGAAAGAAGCTTTCTGAGAAACTATTCTCTGATCTGTGAGTTCATCTCACACACTTATAATTTAGACTTCAGGAAGCAGTTTGCTAACACTCTTTTCGTGGAAACTGGAAAGTGATATTTGGGAGCCCCTAGGGACCCATGGTGAAAAAGGAAATAGCCTCATATAATAACTACAGAGAAGGTGTCTGAGAGATTGCTTTCTGATGTGTGACTTCATCACATAGAGTTCCACCCTTCCCTTCTTGAAACAGTTTGCTAACACTGTGGTCGTGGATTCTGCAAAGGTATATTTTGGAGCTCATTGAGGGCTCTGGTGAAAAAGAAAGTATATTCAAATAATGACTCAAGAGCAGCTTTCTGAGAAACTGCATTGCCATGTGTGAATGCAACTCACAGAGTTACACGTTTCTCTTCAGTGATCAGTTTGTTAACACAGTTTTCTGGAAATCTGCAATTAGATACTTCATAGCGCAAAGAACCTTACGGTGACAAAGGAAACATCCACAGATGAAAATTAGCAAGAAGCTTTCTTAGAAACTTCTTGATGATGTGTGAATTCATCTCACAGAGTTACACTTATGTTGCGTGGAGCAGTCCATTAACACTGTCTTTGAGGAACCTGAGAAGGGCTTCCGTGGATAGCATTGAGGCCTACGCTGATAAAGGAAATTTCATCCGTTCAAAACGTGAAAGAAGCTTTCTGAGAAACTTCTTTCTGATCTGTGAGTTCATCTCACATATGTATAATTTAGACTTCAGGAAGCAGTTTGCTAACACTCTTTTCGTGGAAACTGGAAAGTGATATTTGGGAGTCCATGGGGACCCATGGTGAAAAAGGTAATGTCCTCACATAATAACTACAGAGAAGCTTTCTGAGAGATTGCTTTCTGATTTGTGACTTCATCACACAGAGTTCCACCCTTCCCTTCTTGGAACAGTTTGCTAACACTGTTGTACTGGATTCTGCAAAGGTATATTTGGGAGAACATTGAGGGTTCTGGTGAAAAAGGAAATATCCTCATATAATAACTAAAGAGCAGCTTTTTGAAAAACTGCATTGCCATGTGTGAATGCAACTCACCGAGTAAGACGTTTCTCTTCAGTGATCAGTTTGTTAACACAGTTTTCTGGAAATCTGCAATTAGATACTTCATAGCGCGATGAAACTTACGGTGAAAAAGGAAACATCCACAGATGAAAACTAGAAAGAAGCTTTCTTGGAAACTGCTTGGTGAAGTGTGAATTCATCTCACAGGGTTACACTTATGTTTCGTGGAGCAGTCCATTAACCCTGTCATTGAGGAACCTGAGAAAGGCTTCCTTGGATCGCATTGAGGCCTACGCTGATGAAGGAAATTTCATCCGTTCAAAACGTGAAAGAAGCTTTCTGAGAATCTTCTTTCTCATCTGTGAGTTCATACCACAGACATATAATTTAGACTTCAGGAAGCAGTTTGCTAACACTCTTTTCGTGGAAACTGGAAAGTGATATTTGGGAGCCTATAAGGACCCATGGTGAAAAATTAAATATCCTCACAAAATAACTACAGAGAAGCTTTCTGAGAGATTGCTTTCTGATGTGTGACTTCATCACACAGAGTTCCCACCTTCCCTTCTTGGAACAGTTTAGAAACACTGTTGTCGTGGAATCTGCAAAGGTATATTTGGGAGCTCTATGAGGGCTCTGGTGAAAAAGGAAATATCCTCACATAATAACTAAAGAGCAGATTTCAGAGAAACTGCACTGCCATGTGTGAATGCAACTCAGAGAGTTGCACGTTTCTCTTCAGTGATCAGTTTGTTAACACAGTTTTCTGGAAATCTGCAATTAGATACTTCATAGCGCGATGAAACTTATGGTGAAAAAGGAAACATCCACGGATGAAAACTAGAAAGAAGCTTTCTTAGAAACTGCTTGGTGATGTGTGAATTCATCTCACAGAGTTACACTTATGTTTCGTGGAGCAGTCCATTAACACTGTCTTTGAGGAACCTGAGAAGGGCTTCCTCGGATCGCATTGAGGCCTACGCTGATAAAGGATATTTCATCCGTTCAAAACGTGAAAGAAGCTTTCTGAGAAACTTCTTTCTGATCTGGGAGTTCATCTCACAGACTTATAATTTAGACTTCAGGAAGCAGTTTGCTAACACTCTTTTCGTGGAAACTGGAAAGTGATATTTGGGAGCCCTTAGGGACCCATGGTAAAAAAGGAAATAGCCTCACATCATAACTACAGAGAAGCTCTCTGAGAGATTGCTTTCTGATGTGTGCCTTCATCACACAGAGTTCCCACCTTTCCTTCTTGGAACAGTTTGCTAACACTGTTGTCGTGGATTCTGCAAAGGTATATTTGGGAGCTCCTTGAGGGCTCTGGTGAAAAAGGAAATATCCTCACATAATAACTAAAGAGCAGCTTTCTGAGAAACTGCACTACCATGTGTGAATGCAACTCACAGAGTTACATGTTTCTCTTCAGTGATCAGTTTGTTAACACAGTTTTCTGGAAATCTGCAATTAGATACTTCATAGCGCAATGAACCTGACGGTGACAATGGAAACATCCACAGATGAAAACTGGAAAGAAGCTTTTTAGAAACTTCTGGGTGATGTGTGAATTCATCTCACAGAGTTACACTTATGTTTCGTGGAGCAGTCCATTAACACTGTCTTTGAGGAACCTGAGAAGGTCTTCCTTGGATCGCATTGAGGCCTACGATGATAAAGGAAATTTCATCCGTTCAAAACGTGAAAGAAGCTTTCTGAGAAACTTCTTTCTGATCTGTGAGTTCATCTCACAGGCTTATAATTTAGACTTCAGGAAGCAGTTTGCTAACACTCTTTTCGTGGAAACTGGAAAGTGATATTTGGGAGTCCATAGGGACCCATGGTGAAAAAGGAAATGTCCTCACATAATAACTACAGAGAAGCTTTCTGAGAGATTGCTTTCTGATTTGTGACTTCATCACACAGAGTTCCACCCTTCCCTTCTTGGAACAGTTTGCTAACACTGTTGTAGTGGATTCTGCAAAGGTATATTTGGGAGAACATTGAGGGTTCTGGTGAAAAAGGAAATATCCTCATATAATAACTAAAGAGCAGCTTTCTGAAAAACTGCATTGCCATGTGTGAATGCAACTCACCGATTAAGACGTTTCTCTTCAGTGATCAGTTTGTTAACACAGTTTTCTGGAAATCTGCAATTAGATACTTCATATCGCGATGAAACTTACGGTGAAAAAGGAAACATCCACAGATGAAAACTAGAAAGAAGCTTTCTTAGAAACTGCTTGGTGAAGTGTGAATTCATCTCACAGGGTTACACTTATGTTTCGTGGAGCAGTCCATTAACCCTGTCGTTGAGGAACCTGAGAAAGGCTTCCTTGGATCGCATTGAGGCCTACGCTGATGAAGGAAATTTCATCCGTTCAAAACGTGAAAGAAGCTTTCTGAGAATCTTCTTTCTCATCTGTGAGTTCATACCACAGACATATAATTTAGACTTCAGGAAGCAGTTTGCTAACACTCTTTTCGTGGAAACTGGAAAGTGATATTTGGGAGCCTATAGGGACCCATGGTGAAAAATTAAATATCCTCACAAAATAACTACAGAGAAGCTTTCTGAGAGATTGCTTTCTGATGTGTGACTTCATCACACAGAGTTCCACCCTTCCCTTCTTGGAACAGTTTGCTAACCCTGTTGTCGTGGATTCTGCAAAGGTATATTTGGGAGCTCATTGAGGGCTCTGGTGAAAAAGGAAATATCCTTACATAATAACTAAAGAGCAGCTTTCTGAAAAACTGCATTGCCATGTGTGAATGCAACTCACAGAGTTACACGTTTCTCTTCAGTGATCAGTTTGTTAACACAGTTTTCTGGAAATCTGAAATTAGATACTTCATAGCGCGATGAAACTTACGGTGACAAAGGAAACCTCCACAGGTGAAAACTAGAAAGAAGCTTTCTTAGAAACTTCTTGGTGATGTGTGAATTCATCTCACAGAGTTACACTTATGTTTCGTGGAGCAGTCCATTAACACTGTCTTTGAGGAACCTAAGAAGGGCTTCCTTGGATCGCATTGAGGCCTACGCTTATAAAGGAAATTTCATCCGTTCAAAACGTGAAAGAAGCTTTCTGAGAAACTTCTTTCTGATCCGTGAGTTCATCTCACAGACATATAATTTCGACTTCAGGAAGCAGTTTGCTAACACTCTTTTCGTGGAAACTGGAAAGTGATATTTGGGAGCCCTTAGGGACCCATGGTGGAAAAGGAAATAGCCTCAAATAATAACTACAGAGAAGCTTTCTGAGAGATTGCTTTCTGATGTGTGACTTCATCACACAGAGTTCCCACCTTCCCTTCTTGGAACAGTTTGGAAACACTGTTGTCGTGGATTCTGCAAAGGTATATTTGGGAGCTCATTGAGGGCTCTGGTGAAAAAGGAAATATCCTCACATAATAACTAAAGAGCAGCTTTCAGAGAAACTGCACTGCCATTTTTGAATGCAACTCACAGAGTTACACATTTCTCTTCAGTGATCAGTTTGTTAACACAGTTTTCTGGACATCTGCAATTAGATACTTCATAGCGTGGTGAAACTTACGGTGACAAAGGAAACATCCACAGATGAAAACTAGAAAGAAGCTTTCTAAGAAACTTCTTGGTGATATGTGAATTCACCTCACAGAGTTACACTTATGTTTCATGGAGCAGTCCATTAACGCTGTCTTTGAGGAACCTGAGAAGGGCTTCCTTGATTGCATTGAGTAATCTGATAAAGGAAATTTCATCCGTTCAAAACGTGAAAGAAGTTTTCTGAGAAACTTCTTTCTGATCTGTGAGTTCATCTCACAGACTTATAATTTAGACTTCAGGAAGCAGTTTGCTAACACTCTTTTCGTGGAAACTGGAAAGTGATATTTGGGAGCCCATAGGGACCCATGGTGAAAAAGGAAATATCCTCACATAATTACTACAGAGATGCTTTCTGAGAGATTGCTTTCTCATGTGTGACTTCTTCACACAGAGTTCCACCCTTCCCTTCTTGGAACAGTTTGCTAACACTGTTGTCGTGGATTCTGCACGGTATATTTGGGAGCTCATTGAGGGCTCTCATGAAAAAGGAAATATCCTCACATAATAACTAAAGAGCAGCATTCTGAAAAACTGCATTGCCATGTGTGAATGCAACTCACAGAGTTACACGTTTCTCTTCAGTGATCAGTTTGTTAACACAGTTTTCTGGAAATCTGCAATTAGATACTTCATAGCGCAATGAACCTTATGGTGACAAAGGAAACATCCACAGATGAAAACTAGAAAGAAGCTTTCTTAGAAACTTCTTGGTGATGTGTGAATTCATCTCACAGAGTTACACTTATGTTTCGTGGAGCAGACAATTAACACTGTCTTTGAGGAACCTGAGAAGGGCTTCCTTGGATCGCATTGAGGCCTACGCTGATAAAGGAAATTTCAACCGTTCAAAACGTGAAAGAAGGTTTCTGAGAAACTTCTTTCTGATCCGTGAGTTCATCTCACAGACTTATAATTTAGACTTCAGGAAGCAGTTTGCTAACACTCTTTTCGTGGAAACTGGAAAGTGATATTTGGGAGCCCTTAGGGTCCCATGGAGAAAAAGGAAATAGCCTCACATAATAACTACAGAGAAGCTTTCTGTGAGATTGCTTTCTGATGTGTGACTTCATCACACAGAGTTCCACCCTTCCCTTCTTGGAACAGTTTGCTAACACTGTTGTCGTGGATTCTGCAAAGGTATATTTTGGAGCTCATTGAGGGCTCTGGTGAAAAAGGAAATATCTTTACATAATAACTAAAGAGCAGCTTTCTGAGAAACTGCACTGCCATGTGTGAATGTAACTAACAGAGTTACACGTTTCTCTTCAGTGATCAGTTTGTTAACACAGTTTTCTGGAAATCTGCAATTAGATACTTCATAGCGCGATGAAACTTACAGTGACAAAGGAAACATCCACAGATGAAAACTAGAAAGAAGGTTTCTTAGAAACTTCTTGGTGATGTGTGAATTCATCTCATAGACTTACACTTATGTTTCGTGGAGCAGTCCATTAACACTGTCTTTGAGGAACCTGAGAAGGGCTTCCTTGGATCGCATTGAGGCCTACGCTGATAAAGGAAATTTTATCCCTTCAAAACGTGAAAGAAGCTTTCTGAGAAACTTCTTTCTGATCTGTGAGTTCATCTCACAGAGTTATAATTTCGACTTCAGGAAGCAGTTTGCTAACACTCTTTTCGTGGAAACTGGAAAGCGATGTTTGGGAGCCCACAGGGACCCATGGTGAAAATGGCAATATCCTCACATAATAACCACGGAGAAGCTTTCTGAGAGATTGCTTTCTGATGTGTTACTTCATCACACAGAGTTCCACCCTTTCCTTCTTGGAACAGTTTGCTAACACTGTTGTCGTGGATTCTGCCAAGGTATGTTTGGGAGCTCTTTGAGGGCTTGTTGAAAAAGGAAATATCCTCACATAATAACTAAAGAGCAGCGTTGTGAGAAACTGCACTGCCATGTGTGAATGCAACTCACAGAGTTACACGTTTCTCTTCAGTGATCAGTTTGTTAACACAGTTTTCTGGAAATCTGCAATGAGACACTTCATAGTGCAATGAACCTTACGGTGACAAAGGAAACATCCACAGATGAAAACTAGAAAGAAGTATTCTTAGAAACTTCTTGGTGATGTGTGAATTCGTCTCACAGAGTTACACTTATGTTTCGTGGAGCCGTCCATTAACACTGTCTTTGAGGACCCTGAGAAGGGTTTCCTTGGATCGCATTGAGGCCTACGCTGATAAAGGAAATTTCATCCGTTCAAAACGTGAAAAAAGCTTTCTGAGAAACTTCTTTCTCATCTGTGAGTTCATCTCACAGACATATAATTTAGACTCAGGAAGCAGTTTGCTAACACCCTTTTCTTGGAAAATGGAAAGTGATATTTTGGAACATATAGTGACCCATGGTGAAAAAGGAAATATCCTCACATAATAACCACAGAGAAGCTTTCTGAGAGATTGCTTTCTGATGTGTGACTTCATAACACAGAGTTCCACCCTTCCCTTCTTTGAACAGTTTGCTAACACTGTTGTCGTGGATTCTGCAAAGATATATTTGGGAGCTCATTGAGGGCTCTGGTGAAAAAGGAAATATCCTCACAGAATAACTATGGAGCAGCTTTCTGAGAAACTGCACTGCCACGTGTGAGTGCAACTCACAGAGTTACACTTTTCTCTTCAGTGATCAGTTTGCTAACACAGTTTTCTGGAAATCTGCAATTAGATACTTCATAGCGCAATGAACCTTAAGGTGACAAAGGAAACATCCACAGATGAAAATTAGAAAAAATCTTTCTTAGAAACCATTTGTTGATGAGTGAATTCATCTCACAGAGTTATACTTATGTTTCTTGGATCATTCCATTAATACTGTCTTTGAGGAACCTGAGAAGGGCTTCCTTGGATCGCATTGAGGCCTACGCTGATAAAGGAAATTTTATCCCTTCAAAACGTGAAAGAAGCTTTCTGAGAAACTTCTTTCTGATCTGTGAGTTCATCTCACAGAGTTATAATTTCGACTTCAGGAAGCAGTTTGCTAACACTCTTTTCGTGGAAACTGGAAAGCGATGTTTGGGAGCCCAGAGGGACCCATGGTGAAAATGGCAATATCCTCACATAATAACCACGGAGAAGCTTTCTGAGAGATTGCTTTCTGATGTGTTACTTCATCACACAGAGTTCCACCCTTTCCTTCTTGGAACAGTTTGCTAACACTGTTGTCGTGGATTCTGCCAAGGTATGTTTGGGAGCTCTTTGAGGGCTTGGTGAAAAAGGAAATATCCTCACATAATAACTAAAGAGCAGCTTTGTGAGAAACTGCACTGCCATGTGTGAATGCAACTCACAGAGTTACACGTTTCTCTTCAGTGATCAGTTTGTTAACACAGTTTTCTGGAAATCTGCAATGAGACACTTCATAGCGCAATGAACCTTACGGTGACAAAGGAAACATCCACAGATGAAAACTAGAAAGAAGTATTCTTAGAAACTTCTTGGTGATGTGTGAATTCGTCTCACAGAGTTACACTTATGTTTCGTGGAGCAGTCCATTAACACTGTCTTTGAGGAACCTGAGAAGGGTTTCCTTGGATCGCATTGAGGCCTACGCTGATAAAGGAAATTTCATCCGTTCAAAACGTGAAAAAAGCTTTCTGAGAAACTTCTTTCTGATCTGTGAGTTCATCTCACAGACATATAATTTAGACTCAGGAAGCAGTTTGCTAACACCCTTTTCTTGGAAAATGGAAAGTGATATTTTGGAACATATAGGGACCCATGGTGAAAAAGGAAATATCCTCACATAATAACCACAGAGAAGCTTTCTGAGAGATTGCTTTCTGATGTGTGATTTCATAACACAGAGTTCCACCCTTCCCTTCTTTGAACAGTTTGCTAACACTGTTGTCGTGGAGTCTGCAATGATATATTTGGGAGCTCATTGAGGGCTCTGGTGAAAAAGGAAATATCCTCACAGAATAACTATGGAGCAGCTTTCTGAGAAACTGCACTGCCACGTGTGAGTGCAACTCACAGAGTTACACTTTTCTCTTCAGTGATCAGTTTGCTAACACAGTTTTCTGGAAATCTGCAATTAGATACTTCATAGCGCAATGAACCTTACGGTGACAAAGGAAACATCCACAGATGAATACTAGAAAAAAGCTTTCTTAGAAACTTCTTGGTGATGTGTGAATTCATCTCACAGAGTTACACTTATGTTTCGTGGAGCAGTCCATTAACACTGTCTTTGAGGAACCTGAGAAGGGCTTCCTTCAATCGCATTGAGGCCTACGCTGATTAAGAAAATTTCAGGTGCAGCTCACAGCAGCTCAAGGAAGCCTGCCTGTCTCTGTAGTCTCCACCTCTGGGGACAGCGCACAGCTGAAGACCAACAGGGGAAGTAGCAGGAGCCGGTGCAGACGCGAACGACTCTGTCTGACAACTTTGGGGAGAGCCGTGGATCTCCCAACGCGGAGGTTGAGATCTGAGAACGGACAGACTGCCTGCTCAGGTGTGTCCCTGACCCCTGAGTAGCCTAGCTGGGAGAAATCCCCCACTAGGGGCAGTCTGACACCCCACACCTCACAGGGTGGAGTACACCCCTGAGAGGAAACTTCCAAAGGAAGAATCAGACAGGTACACTCGCTGTTCAGCAATATTCTATCTTCGGCAACCTCTGCTGCTGATACCCAGGCAAACAGGGTCTGGAGTGGACCTCAAGCAATCTCCAACAGACCAACAGACAGTCCTTCTGACTGTCAGAAGGAAAACTATCAAACAGGAAGGACACCTATACCAAAACCCCATCAGTACGTCACCACCATCAAAGACCAGAGAGAGATAAAACCACAAAGATGGGGAAGAAGCAGGGCAGAAAAGCTGGAAATTCAAAAAATAAGAGCGCATCTCCCCCTGCAAAGGAGTGCAGCCCATCACCAGCAACGGATCAAAGCTGGTCAGAGAATGACTTGGACGAGAGGAGAGAAGAAGGCTTCAGTCCATCAAACTTCTCAGAGCTAAAGGAGGAATTACGTACCCAGTGCAAAGAAACTAAAAATCTTGAAAAAAGAGTGGAAGAATTGACAGCTAGACTAATTAATGCAGAGAAGATCATAAACGAAATGACAGAGATGAAAACCATGACACGAGAAATACGTGACAAATGCACAAGCTTCAGTAACCGACTCGATCAACTGGAAGAAAGAGTATCAGCGATTGAAGATCAAATGAATGAAATGAAGCGAGAAGAGAAACCAAAAGAAAAAAGAAGAAAAAGAAATGAGCAAAGCCTGCAAGAAGTATGGGATTACGTAAAAAGACCAAATCTACGTCTGATTGGGGTGCCTGAAAGTGAGGGGGAAAATGGAACCAAGTTGGAAAACACTCTTCAGGATATCATCCAGGAGAACTTCCCCAACCTAGTAGGGCAGGCCAACATTCAAATTCAGGAAATACAGAGAACGCCACAAAGATACTCCTCCAGAAGAGCAACTCCAAGACACATAATTGCCAGATTCACCAAAGTTGAAATGAAGGAAAAAATCTTAAGGGCAGCCAGAGAGAAAGGTCGGGTCACCCACAAAGGGAAGCCCATCAGACTAACAGCAGATCTCTCGGCAGAAACTCTACAAGCCAGAAGAGTGGGGGCCAATATTCAACATTCTTAAAGAAAAGAATTTTAAACCCAGAATTTCATATCCAGCCAAACTAAGTTTCATAAGTGAAGGAGAAATAAAATCCTTTACAGATAAGCAAATGCTTAGAGATTTTGTCACCACCAGGCCTGCCCTACAAGAGACCCTGAAGGAAGCCCTAAACATGGAAAGGAACAACTGGTACCAGCCATCACAAAAACATGCCAAAATGTAAAGACCATCGAGGCTAGGAAGAAACTGCATCAACTAACGAGCAAAATAACCAGTTAATATCTAATGGCAGGATCAAGTTCACACATAACAATATTAACCTTAAATGTTAATGGACTAAATGCTCCAATTAAAAGGCACAGACTGGCAAACTGGATAAAGAGTCAAGACCCATCAGTGTGCTGTATTCAGGAGACCCATCTCACATGCAGAGACATACATAGGCTCAAAATAAAGGGATGGAGGAAGATCTACCAAGCAAATGGAGAACACAAAAAAGCAGGGGTTGCAATCCTTGTCTCTGATAAAACAGACCTTAAACCATCAAAGATCAAAAGAGACAAAGAAGGCCATTACATAATGGTAAAGGGATCAATTCAACAGGAAGAGCTAACTCTCCTAAATATATATGCACCCAATACAGGAGCACCCAGATTCATAAAGCAAGTCCTTAGGGACTTACAAAGAGACTTAGACTCCCATACAATAATAATGGGAGACTTCAACACTCCGCTGTCAACATTAGACAGATCAACGAGACAGAAAGTTAACAAGGATATCCAGGAATTGAACTCATCTCTGCACCAAGCGGACCTAATAGACATCTATAGAACTCTCCACCCCAAATCAACAGAATATACATTCTTCTCAGCACCACATCGCACTTATTCCAAAATTGACCACTTAATTGGAAGTAAAGCACTTCTCAGCAAATGTAAAAGAACAGAAATTATAACAAACTGTCTCTCAGACCACAGTGCAATCAAACTAGAACTCAGGACTAAGAAACTCAATCAAAACCGCTCAACTACATGGAAACTGAACAACCTGCTCCTGAATGACTACTGGGTACATAACGAAATGAAAGCGGAAATAAAGATGTTCTTTGAAACCAATGAGAACAAAGATACAACATACCAGAATCTCTGGGACACATTTAAAGCAGTGTGTAGAGGGAAATTTATAGCACTAAATGCCCACAAGAGAAAGCAGGAAAGATCTAAAATTGACACTCTAACATCACAATTAAAAGAACTAGAGAGGCAAGAGCAAACACATTCAAAAGCTAGCAGAAGGCAAGAAATAACTAAGATCAGAGCCGAACTGAAGGAGATAGAGACACAAAAAACCCTCCAAAAAATCAATGAATCCAGGAGTTGGTTTTTTGAAAAGATCAACAAAATTGACAGACCGCTAGCAAGGCTAATAAAGAAGAAAAGAGAGAGGAATCAAATAGATGCAATAAAAAATGATAAAGGGGATATCACCACTGACCACACAGAAATACAAACTACCATCAGAGAATACTATAAACGCCTCTACGCAAATCAACTAGAAAATCTAGAAGAAATGGATAATTTCCTGGACACTTACACTCTCCCAAGGCTAAACCAGGAAGAAGTTGAATCCCTGAATAGACCAATAGCAGGCTCTGAAATTGAGGCAACAATTAATAGCCTACCCACCAAAAAAAGTCCAGGACCAGATGGATTCACAGCTGAATTCTACCAGAGGTACAAGGAGGAGCTGGTACCATTCCTTCTGAAACTATTCCAATCAATAGAAAAAGAGGGAATCCTCCCTAACTCATTTTATGAGGCCAACATCATCCTGATACCAAAGCCTGGCAGAGACACAACAAAAAAAGAGAAGTTTAGACCAATATCCCTGATGAACATCGATGCAAAAATCCTCAATAAAATACTGGCAAACCGGATTCAGCAGCACATCAAAAAGCTTATCCACCATGATCAAGTGGGCTTCATCCCTGGGATGCAAGGCTGGTTCAACATTCGCAAATCAATAAATGTAATCCAGCATATAAACAGAACCAAAGACAAGAACCACATGATTGTCTCAATAGATGCAGAAAAGGCTTTTGACAAAATTCAACAGCCCTTCATGCTAAAAACGCTCAATAAATTCGGTATTGATGGAACGTATCTCAAAATAATAAGAGCCATTTATGACAAACCCACAGCTAATATCATACTGAATGGGCAAAAATTGGAAAAATTCCCTTTGAAAACTGGCACAAGACAGGGATGCCCTCTCTCACCACTCCTATTCAACATAGTGTTGGAAGTTCTGGGTAGGGCAATCAGGCAAGAGAAAGAAATCAAGGGTATCCAGTTAGAAAAAGAAGAAGTCAAATTGTCCCTGTTTGCAGATGACATGATTGTATATTTAGAAAACCCCATCGTCTCAGCCCAAAATCTCCTTAAGCTGATAAGCAACTTCAGCAAAGTCTCAGGATACAAAATTAATGTGCAAAAATCACAAGCATTCTTATACACCAGTAACAGACAAGCAGAGAGCCAAATCAGGAATGAACTTCCATTCACAATTGCTTCAAAGAGAATAAAATACCTAGGAATCCAGCTTACAAGGGATGTAAAGGACCTCTTCAAGGAGAACTACAAACCACTGCTCAGTGAAATCAAAGAGGACACAAACAAATGGAACAACATACCATGCTTATGGATAGGAAGAATCAATATCGTGAAAATGGCCATACTGCCTAAGGTTATTTATAGATTCAATGCCATCCCCATCAAGCTACCAATGAGTTTCTTCACAGAATTGGAAAAAACTGCTTTAAAGTTCATATGGAACCAAAAAAGAGCCCGCATTGCCAAGACAATCCTAAGTCAAAAGGACAAAGCTGGAGGCGTCACGCTACCTGACTTCAAACTATACTACAAGGCTACAGTAACCAAAACAGCATGGTACTGGTACCAAAACAGAGCTATAGACCAATGGAACAGAACAGAGTACTCAGAAATAATACCGCACACCTACAGCCATCTGATCTTTGACAAACCTGAGAGAAACAAGAAATGGGGAAAGGATTCCCTATTTAATAAATGGTGCTGGGAAAATTGGCTAGCCATAAGTAGAAAGCTGAAACTGCATCCTTTCCTTACCCCTTATACGAAGATTAATTCAAGATGGATTAGAGACTTAAATGTTAGACCTATTACCATAAAAACCCTAGAAGAAAATCTAGGTAGTACCATTCAGGACATAGGCATGGGCAAGGACTTCATGTCTAAAACACCAAAAGCAACGGCAGCAAAAGCCAAAATTGACAAATGGGATCTAATTAAACTAAAGAGCTTTTGCACAGCAAAAGAAACTACCATCAGAGTGAACAGGCAACCTACAGAATGGGAGAAAATTTTTGCAACCTACTCATCTGACAAAGGGCTAATATCCAGAATCTACAAAGAACTCAAACAAATATACGAGAAAAAAACAAACAACCCCATCAAAAAGTGGGGAAAGGATATGAACAGACATTTCTCAAAAGAAGATATTCATACAGCCAACAGACACATGAAAAAATGCTCATCGTCACTCGCCATCAGAGAAATGCAAATCAAAACCACAATGAGATACCATCTCACACCAGTTAGAATGGCAATCATTAAGAAGTCAGGAAACAACAGGTGTTGGAGAGGATGTGGAGAAATAAGAACACTTTTACACTGTTGGTGGGATTGTAAACTAGTTCAACCATTATGGAAAACAGTATGGCAATTCCTCAAGGATCTAGAACTAGATGTACCATATGACCCAGCCATCCCACTACTGGGTATATACCCAAAGGATTATAAATTATTCTACTACAAAGACACATGCACACGTATGTTTATTGCGGCACTATTCACAATAGCAAAGACTTGGAATCAACCCAAATGTCCATCTGTGACAGACTGGATTAAGAAAATGTGGCACATATACACCATGGAATACTATGCAGCCATAAAAAAGGATGAGTTTGCGTCCTTTGTAGAGACATGGATGCAGCTGGAAACCATCATTCTTAGCAAACTATCACAAGAAGAGAAAACCAAACACCGCATGTTCTCACTCATAGGTGGGAACTGAACAATGAGATCACTTGGACTCGGGAAGGGGAACATCACACACTGGGGCCTATCATGGGGAGGGGGGAGGGGATAGGAGGGAGTGATTGCATTGGGGAGTTATACATGATATAAATGATGAATTGATGGGTGCTGACGAGTTGATGGGTGCAGCACACCAACATGGCATAAGTATACATATGTAACAAACCTGCACGTTACGCACTTGTACCCTAGAACTTAAAGTATAATAAAAAAAAAAAAAAAAAGAAAATTTCATCCGTTCAAAACGTGAAAGAAGCTTTCTGAGAAACTTCATTCTGATCTGTGAGTTCATCTCACAGACTTATAATGTCGACTTCAGGAAGCAGTTTGCTAACACTCTTGTCGTGGAAACTGGAAGGTGATATTTGGGAGCCCACAAGGACCTATGGTGAAAATGGCAATATCATCACATAATAACCACAGAGAAGCTTTCTGAGAGATTGCTTTCTGATGTGTGAATTCATCACACAGAGTTCCACCCTTCCCTTCTTGGAACAGTTTGCTAACACTGTTGTCGTGCATTCTGCAAAGGTATATTTGGGAGCTCTTTGAGGGCTTGGTGAAAAAGGAAATATCCTCACATAATAACTAAAGAGCAGCTTTGTGAGAAACTGCCCTGCATGTGTGACTACTACTCACAGAGTTAAACGTTTCTCTTCAGTGATCAGTTTGTTAACACAGTTTTCTGGAAATCTGCAATTCGATACTTCGTAGCGCAATGAAACTTACGGTGACAAAGGAAACATCCACAGATGAAAACTAGAAAGAAGCTTTCTTAGACACTTCTTGGTGATGTTTGAATGCAACTCACAGAGTTACACGTTTCTCTTCAGTGATCAATTTGTTAACACAGTTTTCTGGAAATCTGTAATTAGATACTTCATAGCGCAATGAAACTTACGGTGAAAAAGGAAACATCCACAGATGAAAACTAGAAAGAAGCTTTCTTAGAAACTGCTTGGTGATGTGTGAATTCATCTCACAGAGTTACAGTTATGTTTCGTGGAGCAGTCCATTAACACTGTCTTTGAGGAACCTGAGAAGGGCTTCCTTGGTTCGCATTGAGGCCTACGCTCATAAAGGAAATTTCATCCGTTCAAAACGTGAAAGAAGCTTTCTGAGAAACTTCTTTCTGATCTGTGAGTTCATCTCACAGACTTATAATTTAGACTTCAGGAAGCAGTTTGCTAACACTCTTTTCGTGGAAACTGGAAAGTGATATTTGGGAGCCCATAGGGACCCATGGTGGAAAAGGAAATATCCTCACGTAATAACAACAGAGATGCTTTCTGAGAGATTGCTTTCTCATGTGTTACTTCATCACATAGAGTTCCACCCTTCCCTTCTTGGAACAGTTGGCTAATACTGTTGTAGTGGATTCTGGAAAGGTTTATTAGGGAGCTCATTGAGGGCTCTGGTGAAAAAGGAAATATCCTCACATAATAACTAAAGAGCAGCTTTCTGAGAAACTGCACTGCCATGTGTGAATGCAACTCACAGAGTTACAGGTTTTTCTTCAGTGATCAGTTTGTTAACACAGTTTTCTGGAAATCTGCAATTAGATACTTCATAGCGCAATGAAACTTACGGTGACAAAGGAAACATCCACAGATGAAAACTAGAAAGAAGCTTTCTTAGAAAATTCTTGGTGATGTGTGAACTCATCTCACGGAGTTACACTTATGTTTCGTGGAGCAGTCCATTAACATTGTCTTTGAGGAACCTGAGAAGGGCTTCCTTGGATCGCATTGAGGCCTACGCTGATAAAGGAAATTTCATCCGTTCAAAACGTGAAAGAAGCTTTCTGAGAAACTTCTTTCTGATCTGAGAGTTCATCTCACAGACTTATAATTTCGACTTCAGGAAGCAGTTTGCTAACACTCTTTTCGTGGAAACTGGAAAGTGATATTTGGGAGCCCATAGGGACCCATGGTGAAAAAGAAATATGCTCACATAATAACTACAGAGAAGCTTTCTGAGAGATTGCTTTCTGACGTGTGACTTCATCACACAGAGTTCCACCCTTCCCTTCGTGGAAGAGTTTGCTAACACTGTTGTCGGGAATTCTGCAAAGGTATATTTGGGAGCTCATTGAGGGCTCTTGTGAAAAAGGAAATATCCTCACATAATAACTAAAGAGCAGCTTTCTGAGAAACTGCACTGCCATGTGTCAATGCAACTCACAGAGTTACACATTTCTCTTCAGTGAGCAGTGTGTTAAGAGAGTTTTCTGGAAATCTGCAATTAGATTCTTCATAGCGCAATGAAACTTACGGTGACAAAGGAAACATCCATATATGAAAACTAGAAAGAAGCTTTCTTAGAAACTTCTTGGTGATGTGTGAATTCATCTCACAGAGTTACACTTATGTTTTGTGGAGCAGTCCATTAACACTGTCTTTGGGGAACCTGAGAAGGGGTTCCTTGGAAGGGATTGAGGGCTACGCTGATAAAGGAAATTTCATCTGTTCAAAACGTAAAAGAAGCTTTCTGAGAAACTTCTTTCTGATCTGTGAGTTCATCTCACAGACTTATCCTTTCGACTTCAGGAAGCAGTTTGCTAACACTCTTTTCGTGGAAACTGGAAAGTGATATTTGGGAGCCCATAGGGACCCATGGTGAAAAAGGAAATATCCTCACATAATAACTACAGAGAAGCTTTCTGAGAGATTGCTTTCTGATGTGTGACTTCATCACACAGAGTTCCACACTTCCCTTCTTGGAAGAGTTTGCTAACACTGTTGTTGTGCATTCTGCAAAGGTACATTTGGGAGCTCATTAAGGGCTCTCGTGAAAAAGGAAATATCCTCACATAATAACTAAAGAGCAGCTTTCTGAGAAACTGCACTGCCATGTGTGAATGCAACTCACAGAGTTAAACGTTTCTGTTCAGTGATCAGTTTGTTAACACAGTTCTCTGGAAATCGGCAATTAGATACTTCATAGCGCAATGAACCTTACGGTGACAAAGGAAACATCCACAGATGAAAACTAGAAAGAAGGTTTCTTAGAAACTTCTTGGTGATGTGTGCATTCATCTCACAGAGTTACACTTATTTTTCGTGGAGCAGTCCATTAACACTGTCTTTGAGGAACCTGAGAAGGGCTTCCTTGGATCGCATTGAGGCCTACGCTGATAAAGGAAATTTCATCCGTTCAAAACGTGAAAGAAGCTTTCTGAGAAACTTCTTTCTGATCTGAGAGTTCATCTCACAGACTTATAATTTCGATTTCAGGAAGCAGTTTGCTAACACTCTTTTCGTGGAAACTGGAAAGTGATATTTGGGAGCCCATAGGGACCCATGGTGAAAAAGAAATATGCTCACATAATAACTACAGAGAAGCTTTCTGAGAGATTGCTTTCTGACGTGTGACTTCATCACACAGAGTTCCACCCTTCCCTTCGTGGAAGAGTTTGCTAACACTGTTGTCGGGAATTCTGCAAAGGTATATTTGGGAGCTCATTGAGGGCTCTTGTGAAAAAGGAAATATCCTCACATAATAACTAAAGAGCAGCTTTCTGAGAAACTGCACTGCCATGTGTCAATGCAACTCACAGAGTTACACATTTCTCTTCAGTGAGCAGTGTGTTAAGAGAGTTTTCTGGAAATCTGCAATTAGATTCTTCATAGCGCAATGAAACTTACGGTGACAAAGGAAACATCCATATATGAAAACTAGAAAGAAGCTTTCTTAGAAACTTCTTGGTGATGTGTGAATTCATCTCACAGAGTTACACTTATGTTTTGTGGAGCAGTCCATTAACACTGTCTTTGGGGAACCTGAGAAGGGGTTCCTTGGAAGGGATTGAGGGCTACGCTGATAAAGGAAATTTCATCTGTTCAAAACGTAAAAGAAGCTTTCTGAGAAACTTCTTTCTGATCTGTGAGTTCATCTCACAGACTTATCCTTTCGACTTCAGGAAGCAGTTTGCTAACACTCTTTTCGTGGAAACTGGAAAGTGATATTGGGAGCCGATAGGGACCCATGGTGAAAAAGGAAATATCCTCACATAATAACTACAGAGAAGCTTTCTGAGAGATTGCTTTCTGATGTGTGACTTCATCATACAGAGTTCCACCCTTCCCGTCTTGGAACAGTTTGCTAACACTGTTGTCGTGGATTCTGCAAAGGTATATTTTGGAGCTCATTGAGTTCTCTGGTGAAAAAGGAAATATCCTCACATAATAACTAAAGAGCAGCTTTCTGAGAAACTGCACTGCCATATGTGAATGCAACTCACAGAGTGACACGTTTTTCTTCAGTGATCAGTTTGTTAACACAGTTTTCTGGAAATCTGTAATTAGATACTTCATAGCGCAATGATTCTTACGGTGACCAAGGTAATATCCACACATGAAAACCAGAAAGAAGCTTTCTTGGAAACTTCTTGGTGATGTGTGAATTCATCTCACAGAGTTACACTTATGTTTCATGGAGCAGTCCATTAACACTGTCTTTGAGGAACCTGAGAAGGGCTTCCTTGGATCGCATTGAGGCCTACGCTGATAAAGGAAATTTCATCCGTTCAAAACGTGGAAGAAGCTTTCTGAGAAACTTCTTTGATCTGTGAGTTCATCTCAGAGACTTATAATTTAGACTTCAGGAAGCAGTTTGCTAACACTCTTTTCGTGGAAACTGGAAAGTGATATTTGGGAGCCCACAGGGACCCATGGTGAAAATGGCAATATCCTCATATAATAACCACAGAGAAGCTTTCTGAGAGATTGCTTTCTGATGTGTGACTTCATCACACAGAGTTCCACCCTTACCTTCTTGCAACAGTTTGCTGACACTGTTGTCGTGGATTCAGCAAAGGTATATTTGGGAGCTCCTTGAGTGCTTGGTGAAAAAGGAAATATCCTCACATAATAACTAAAGAGCAGCTTTGTGAGAAACTGCACTGCCATGTGTGAATGCAACTCACAGAGTTACACGTTTCTCTTCAGTGATCAGTTTGTTAACACAGTTTTCTGGAAATATGCAATTAGATACTTCATAGCGCAATCAACCTTACGTTGACAAAGGAAACATCCACAGATGAGAACTAGAAAGAAGCTTTCTTAGAAACTTCTCGGTGATGTGTGTATTCATCTCACAGAGTTACCCTTATGTTTCGTGGAGCAGTCCATTAACACTGTCTTTGAGGAACCTGAGAAGGGCTTCCATGGATCGCATTGAAGCCTACGCTGATAAAGGACATTTTTCCGTTCAAAACGTGATAGAAGCTTTCTGAGAAACTTCTTTCTGATCTGTGATTTCATCTCACAGAGTTGCAACCTATGCCTCGAGAAGCAGTTTGCTAACACTCTTTGCGTGGAAACTGGAAAGTGATATTTCGGAGACCATAGGGACCCATTGTGAAAAAGGAAATATCCTCACATAATAATCTACGGAGAAGCTTTCTGAGAGATTGCTTTCTAATGTGTGACTTCATCTCACAGAGTTACGCCAGTGTTTTATGGAGCCGTTCTTAGGACCTGGTTTCCGTGGGATCCGAGAAGTGATATTCAGATGGCTTTGGAAGAATAGAAGGGAGAAAGATAATTCCTCCAAGAAAAAGTGGAATCAAGCTTTCTGAGAAACTGCTTGTGATATGTGAATTCATTTCACAGTGTTACATCACCCTTTTCGGGGGAGTTCCTAGAACTCATTTTGAGGAATCTCAGATGTGATATTGTGGGATATCATTGAATCGTATGGTGAAGAGGGAACTATCCTCATAAAAACCTGCAGAGAAGCCTCTCTCAGAACTTCTATCTTGTGGGTTAATTACGCCCACAGCACTGTCCATCACTGTTTCAGTGAGAAGCTTGCTAGCAGAGTGTTCGCAGGAATCTGTAATAGGCCACACGGTGGCGATACGAGACCCCAAATAACCTCGTCTTCCTAAAGAAAGAAGCTTTCTGAGAAACCGCTTTGTGATGTGTGAATTGAACTCACTAAGTTACAGCTGTACAGCCCTATTTGTGTGGAATCTGAGAACAGATATTCCGGATCCCATTGAAAACAATGGGGCCAATGGAAATATCTTCCAATAAAAACGTGAAAGAAGCTTTCTTAGAAACTTCTTTGTGATGTGTGAATTCATCACACAGAGTCACACTTATGTTTCGTGGAGCAGTCCATTAACACTGTCTTTGAGGAACCTGAGAAGGGCTTCCTTGGATCGCATTGAGGCCTACGCTGATAAAGGAAATTTCATCCGTTCAAAACTTGAAAGAAGCTTTCTGAGAAACTTCTTTCTGATCTGTGAGTTCATCTCACAGACTTATAATTTCGACTTCAGGAAGCAGTTTGCTAACACTCTTTTCGTGGAAAGTGGAAATGGATATTTGGGAGCCCACAGGTACCCATGGTGAAAAAGGAAATATCCTCACATAATAACTACAGAGAAGCTTTCTGAGAGATTGCTTTCTGAAGTGTGACTTCATCACACTGAGTTCCACCCTGTACTTCTTGGAACAGTTTGCTAACACTGTTGTCGTGGGTTCTGCAAAGGTATATTTGGGAGCTCATTGAGGGCTCTGGTGAAAAAGGAAATATCCTCACATAATAACTAAAGAGCTGCTTTGTGAAAGACTGCACTGCCACGTGTGAATGCAACTCACAGAGTTACAGGTTACTCTTCAGTGATCAGTTTGTTAACACAGTTTTCTGGAATTCTGCAATTAGATACTTCATAGCTCAATGAAAATTATGCTGACAGAGGAAACATCCACAGATGAAAACTAGAAAGAAGCTTTCTTAGAAACTTCTTGGTGATGTGTGAATTCATCTCCCAGAGTTACACTTATGTTACGTGGAGCAGTCCATTAACACTGTCTTTGAGGAACCTGAGAAGGGCTTCCTTGGATCGCATTGGAGCCTACGCTGATAAAGGAAATTTCATCCGTTCAAAACGTGAAAGAAGCTTTCTGAGAAACTTCTTTCTGATCTGTGATTTCATCTCACAGACTTATAAGTTAGACTTCAGGAAGCAGTTTGCTAACACTCTCTTCGTGGAAACTGGAAATTGATATTCGGGAGCCCATAAGGACCCATGGTGAAAAAGGAAATATCCTCACATAATAACTACAGAGAAGCTTTCTGAGAGATTGCTTTCTCATGTGTGACTTCATCACATAGAGTTCTACCTTTCCCTTCTTGGAACAGTTTGCTAACACTGTTTTCATGGATTCTGCAAAGGTATATTTGGGAGCTCATTGAGGGCTCTGGGGAAAAAGGAAATATACTCACATAATAACTAAAGAGCAGCTTTCTGAGAAACTGCAATGCCATGTGTGAATGTAACTCACAGAGTAACACGTTTCTCTTCAGTGATCAGTTTGTTAACACATTTTTCTGGAAATCTGCAATTAGATACTTCATAGCGCAATGAAACTTACGGTGACAAAGGAAGCATCCACAGATGAAAACTAGAAAGAAGCTTTCCTAAACACTTCTTGGTCATGTGTGAATTCATCTCACAGAGTTACACTTATGTTTTGTGGAGCAGTCCATTAACACTCTCTTTGAGGTCCCTGAGAAGGGCTTCCTTGGATCGCATTGAGGCCTACGTTGATAAAGTAAATATCATCCGTTAAAAACGTGAAAGAAGCTTTCTGAGAAACTTCTTTCTGATCTGTGAGTTCATCTCACAGACTTATAATTTAGACTTCAGGAAGCAGTTTGCTAACACTGTTTTCGTGGAAACTGGAAAGTGATATTTGGGAGCCCTTCGGGACCCATGGTGAAAAAGTAAATATCCTCACATAATAACTACAGAGATGCTTTCTGAGGCATTTCTTTCTGATGTGTGACTTCATCACACAGAGTTCCAACCTTCCCTTCTTGGAACAGTTTGCTAACACTGTTGTCATGGATTCTGCAAAGCTATATTTGGGAGCTCATTGAGGGCTCTGGTGAAAAAGGAAATATCCTCACATAATAACTAAAGAGCAGCTTTCTGAGAAACTGCTTTGCCATGTGTGAATGCAACTCACAGAGTTACACGTTTCTCTTCAGTGATCAGTTTGTTAACACAGTTTTCTGGAAATCTGCAATTAGATACTTCATAATGCAATGAAACTTACGGTGACAAAGGAAACATCCACATATGAAAACTAGAAGGAAGCTTTCTTAGAAACTTGTTGGTGATGTGTGAATTCATCTCACAGAGTCACACTTATGTTTCGTGGAGCAGTCCATTAACACTGTCTTTGAGGAACCTGAGAAGGGCTTCCTTGGATCGCATTGAAGCCTACGCTGATAAAGGAAATTTCATCCGTTCAAAACGTGAAAGAAGCTTTCTGAGAAACTTTTTTCTGATCTGTGAGTTCATCTCACAGACTTATAATTTAGACTTCAGGAAGCAGTTTGCTAACACTCTATTCGTGGAAACTGGAAATTGATATTCGGGAGCCCATAAGGACCCATGGTGAAAAAGGAAATATCCTCACATAATAACTACAGAGCAGCTTTCTGAGAGATTGCTTTCTCATGTGTGACTTCATCACACAGGGTTCCACCTTTCCCTTCTTGGAACAGTTTCCTAACACTGTTGTCGTGGATTCTGAAAAGGTATATTTGGGAGCTCCTTGAGGGCTCTGGTGAAGAAGGAAATATCCTCTCATAATAACTCAAGAGCAGCTTTCTGAGAAACAGCACTGCCAAGTGTGAATGCAACTCACAGAGGTACACGTTTCTCTTCAGTGATCAGTTTGTTAACACAGTTTTCTGGAAATCTGCAATTAGATACTTCATAGCGCAATGAACTTTACGGTGACAGAGGAAACATCCACAGATGGAAACTAGAAAGAAGCTATCTTAGAAAATTCTTGGTGATGTGTGAATTCATCTCACAGAGTTACACTTATGTTTCGTGGAGCAGTTCATTCACACTGCCTTTGAGGAACCTGAGAAGGGCTTCCTTGGATCGCATTGAGGCCTACGCTGATAAAGGAAATTTCATTCGTTCAAAACGTGAAAGAAGCTTTCTGAGTAACTTCCTTCTGATCTGTGAGTTCATCTCATAGACTTATCATTTCGACTTCAGGTAGCAGTTTGCTAACACTGTTTTCGTGGAAACTGGAAAGTGATATTTGGGAGCCCTTAGGGACCGATGGTGAAAAAGGAAATATCCTCACATAATAAATACAGAGAAGCTTTCTGAGAGGTTGCTTTCTGATGTGTGACTTCATCACACAAAGTCCCACCCTTCTCTGCTTGGAACAGCTTGCTAACACTGTTGTCGCGGATTCTGCAAAGGTATATTTGGGAGCTCATTGAGGGCTCTGCTGAAAAAGGAAATATCCTCACATAATAACTAAGGAGCAGCTTTCTGAGAAACTGCATTGCCATGTGTGAATGCAACTCACAGAGTTACACGTTTCTCTTCAGTGATCAGTTTGTTAACACAGTTTTCTGGGAATCTACAAATAGATACTTCTTAGCGCAATGAAACTTACGGTGACAAAGGAATCATCCACAGATGAAAACTAGAAAGAAGCTTTCCTAGAAACTTCTTGGTGATGTGTGAATTCATCTCACAGTGTTACACTTATGTTTCGTAGAGCAGTCCATTAACACTGTCTTTGAGGATCCTGAGAAAGGCTTCCTTGGATCGCATTGAGGCCTACGCTGATAAAGGAAATATCAACCGTTCAAAACGTGAAAGAAGCTTTCTGAGAAACTTCTTTCTGATCTGCAAGTTCATCTAACAGACTTATAATTTAGACTTCAGGAAGCAGATTGCTAACACTCTTTTCGTGGAAACTGGAAAGTGATCTTTGGGAGCCCACAGGGACCCATGGTGAAAAAGGAAACATCCTCACATAATAAATACAGAGAAGCTTTCTGAGAGATTGCTTTCTGATGTGTGACTTCATCACACAGAGTTCCACCCTTCCCTTCTTGGAACAGTTTGCTAACACTGTTATCGTGGATTCTGCAACGGTATATTTAGGAACTCATTGAGGCACTGGTGAAATCGGAAATATCCTCACATAATAGCTAAAGAGCAGCTTTCCGAGAAACTGCACATCCATGTGTGAATGCAACTCGCAGAGTTACACGTTTCTCTTCAGTGATCAGTTTGTTAACACAGTTTTCTGGAAATCTGCAATTAGATACTTCATAGGGCAATGATACTTACGGTGACAAAGGAAACATCCACAGATGAAAACTAGAAAGAAGCTTTCTTAGAAACTTCTTGGTGATGTGTGAATTCATCTCACAGAGATACACTTATGTTTCCTGGAGCAGTCCATTAACACTGTCTTTGAGGAACCTGAGAAGGGCTTTCTTGGATCGTACTGGGGGCTCCGCTGATAAAGGAAATTTCATCCGTTCAAAACGTGAAAGAAGCTTTCTGAGAAACTTCTTTCTGATCTGTGAGTTCATCTCACAGACTTATAATTTAGACTTCAGGAAGCAGTTTGCTAACACTCTCTTCGTGGAAACTGGAAATTGATATTCGGGAGCCCTTTAGGACCCATGGTGAAGAAGGAAATATCCTCACATAATAACTACAGAGAAGCTTTCTGAGAGATTGCTTTCTCATGTGTGACTTCATCACATAGAGTTCTACCTTTCCCTTCTTGGAACAGTTTGCTAACACTGTTGTCATGGATTCTGCAAAGGTATATTTGGGAGCTCATTGAGGGCTCTGGTGAAAAAGGAAATATCCTCACATAATAACTAAAGAGCAGCTTTCTGAGAAACTGCAATGCCATGTGTGAATGTAACTCACAGAGTTACACGTTTCTCTTCAGTGATCAGTTTGTTAACACAGTTTTCTGGAAATCTGCAATTAGATACTTCATAGAGCAATGAAACTAACGGTGACAAAGGAAGCATCCACAGATGAAAACTAGAAAGAAGCTTTCCTAGAACACTTCTTGGTGCATGTGTGAATTCATCTCACAGAGTTACACTTATGTTTCGTGGAGCAGTCCATTAACACTGCTCTTTGAGGTACCTGAGAAGGGCTTCCTTGGATCGCATTGAGGCCTACGTTGATAAAGGAAATATCATCCGTTCAAAACGTGAAAGAAGCTTTCTGAGAAACTTCTTTCTGATCTGTGAGTTCATCTCACAGATTTATAATTTAGACTTCAGGAAGCAGTTTGCTAACACTGTTTTCGTGGAAACTGGAAAGTGATATTTGGGAGCCCTTAGGGACCCATGGTGAAAAAGTAAATATCCTCACATAATAACTACAGAGATGCTTTCTGAGACATTGCTTTCTGATGTGTGACTTCATCACACAGAGTTCCAGCCTTCCGTTCTTGGAACAGTTTGCTAACACTGTTGTCGTGGGTTCTGCAAAGGTATATTTGGGAGCTCATTGAGGGCTCTGGTGAAAAAGGAAATATCCTCACATAATAACTAAAGAGCTGCTTTGTGAAAGACTGCACTGCCATGTGTGAATGCAACTCACAGAGTTACAGGTTACTCTTCAGTGATCAGTTTGTTAACACAGTTTTCTGGAATTCTGCAATTAGATACTTCATAGCTCAATGAAAATTATGGTGACAGAGGAAACATCCACAGATGAAAACTAGAAAGAAGCTTTCTTAGAAACTTCTTGGTGATGTGTGAATTCATCTCCCAGAGTTACACTTATGTTACGTGGAGCAGTCCATTAACACTGTCTTTGAGGAACCTGAGAAGGGCTTCCTTGGATCGCATTGAAGCCTACGCTGATAAAGGAAATTTCATCCGTTCAAAACGTGAAAGAAGCTTTCTGAGAAACTTCTTTCTGATCTGTGAGTTCATCTCACAGACTTATAAGTTAGACTTCAGGAAGCAGTTTACTAACACTCTCTTCGTGGAAACTGGAAATTGATATTCGGGAGCCCATAAGGACCCATGGTGAAAAAGGAAATATCCTCACATAATAACTACAGAGAAGCTTTCTGAGAGATTGCTTTCTCATGTGTGACTTCATCACATAGAGTTCTACCTTTCCCTTCTTGGAACAGTTTGCTAACACTGTTGTCATGGATTCTGCAAAGGTATATTTGGGAGCTCATTGAGGGCTCTGGGGAAAAAGGAAATATCCTCACATAATAACTAAAGAGCAGCTTTCTGAGAAACTGCAATGCCATGTGTGAATGTAACTCACAGAGTTACACGTTTCTCTTCAGTGATCAGTTTGTTAACACAGTTTTCTGGAAATCTGCAATTAGATACTTCATAGCGCAATGAAACTTACGGTGACAAAGGAAGCATCCACAGATGAAAACTAGAAAGAAGCTTTCCTAAACACTTCTTGGTCATGTGTGAATTCATCTCACAGAGTTACACTTATGTTTTGTGGAGCAGTCCATTAACACTCTCTTTGAGGTCCCTGAGAAGGGCTTCCTTGGATCGCATTGAGGCCTACGTTGATAAAGGAAATATCATCCGTTCAAAACGTGAAAGAAGCTTTCTGAGAAACTTCTTTCTGATCTGTGAGTTCATCTCACAGACTTATAATTTAGACTTCAGGAAGCAGTTTGCTAACACTGTTTTCGTGGAAACTGGAAAGTGATATTTGGGAGCCCTTCGGGACCCATGGTGAAAAAGTAAATATCCTCACATAATAACTACAGAGATGCTTTCTGAGACATTTCTTTCTGATGTGTGACTTCATCACACAGAGTTCCAACCTTCCCTTCTTGGAACAGTTTGCTAACACTGTTGTCATGGATTCTGCAAAGGTATATTTGGGAGCTCATTGAGGGCTATGGTGAAAAAGCAAATATCCTCACATAATAACTAAAGAGCAGCTTTCTGAGAAACTGCTTTGCCATGTGTGAATGCAACTCACAGAGTTACACGTTTCTCTTCAGTGATCAGTTTGTTAACACAGTTTTCTGGAAATCTGCAATTAGATACTTCATAATGCAATGAAACTTACGGTTACAAAGGAAACATCCACATATGAAAACTAGAAAGAAGCTTTCTTAGAAACTTGTTGGTGATGTGTGAATTCATCTCACAGAGTCACACTTATGTTTCGTGGAGCAGTCCATTAACACTGTCTTTGAGGAACCTGAGAAGGGCTTCCTTGGATCGCATTGAAGCCTACGCTGATAAAGGAAATTTCATCCGTTCAAAACGTGAAAGAAGCTTTCTGAGAAACTTCTTTCTGATCTGTGAGTTCATCTCACAGACTTATAATTTAGACTTCAGGAAGCAGTTTGCTAACACTCTATTCGTGGAAACTGGAAATTGATATTCGGGAGCCCATAAGGACCCATGGTGAAAAAGGAAATATCCTCACATAATAACTACAGAGCAGCTTTCTGAGAGATTGCTTTCTCATGTGTGACTTCATCACACAGGGTTCCACCTTTCCCTTCTTGGAACAGTTTCCTAACACTGTTGTCGTGGATTCTGAAAAGGTATATTTGGGAGCTCCTTGAGGGCTCTGGTGAAGAAGGAAATATCCCCTCATAATAACTAAAGAGCAGTTTTCTGAGAAACTGCACTGCCAAGTGTGAATGCAACTCACAGAGGTACACGTTTCTCTTCAGTGATCAGTTTGTTAACACAGTTTTCTGGAAATCTGCAATTAGATACTTCATAGCGCAATGAACTTTACGGTGACAGAGGAAACATCCACAGATGGAAACTAGAAAGAAGCTATCTTAGAAACTTCTTGGTGATGTGTGAATTCATCTCACAGAGTTACACTTATGTTTCGTGGAGCAGTTCATTCACACTGCCTTTGAGGAACCTGAGAAGGGCTTCCTTGGATCGCATTGAGGCCTATGCTGATAAAGGAAATTTCATTCGTTCAAAAAGTGAAAGAAGCTTTCTGAGTAACTTCCTTCTGATCTGTGAGTTCATCTCATAGACTTATCATTTCGACTTCAGGAAGCAGTTTGCTAACACTGTTTTCGTGGAAACTGGAAAGTGATATTTGGGAGCCCTTAGGGACCGATGGTGAAAAAGGAAATATCCTCACATAATAAATACAGAGAAGCTTTCTGAGAGGTTGCTTTCTGATGTGTGACTTCATCACACAAAGTCCCACCCTTCTCTGCTTGGAACAGCTTGCTAACACTGTTGTCGCGGATTCTGCAAAGGTATATTTGGGAGCTCATTGAGGGCTCTGCTGAAAAAGGAAATATCCTCACATAATAACTAAAGAGCAGCTTTCTGAGAAACTGCATTGCCATGTGTGAATGCAACTCACAGAGTTACACGTTTCTCTTCAGTGATCAGTTTGTTAACACAGTTTTCTGGGAATCTACAAATAGATACTTCTTAGCGCAATGAAACTTACGGTGACAAAGGAAGCATCCACAGATGAAAACTAGAAAGAAGCTTTCCTAGAAACTTCTTGGTGATGTGTGAATTCATCTCACAGTGTTACACTTATGTTTCGTAGAGCAGTCCATTAACACTGTCTTTGAGGATCCTGAGAAAGGCTTCCTTGGATCGCATTGAGGCCTACGCTGATAAAGGAAATATCAACCGTTCAAAACGTGAAAGAAGCTTTCTGAGAAACTTCTTTCTGATCTGCAAGTTCATCTAACAGACTTATAATTTAGACTTCAGGAAGCAGATTGCTAACACTCTTTTCGTGGAAACTGGAAAGTGATCTTTGGGAGCCCACACGGACCCATGGTGAAAAAGGAAACATCCTCACATAATAAATACAGAGAAGCTTTCTGAGAGATTGCTTTCTGATGTGTGACTTCATCGCACAGAGTTCCACCCTTCCCTTCTTGGAACAGTTTGCTAACACTGTTATCGTGGATTCTGCAACGGTATATTTGGGAACTCATTGAGGCACTGGTGAAAACGGAAATATCCTCACATAATAGCTAAAGAGCAGCTTTCCGAGAAACTGCACATCCATGTGTGAATGCAACTCGCAGAGTTACACGTTTCTCTTCAGTGATCAGTTTGTTAACACAGTTTTCTGGAAATCTGCAATTAGATACTTCATAGCGCAATGAAGCTTACGGTGACAAAGGAAACATCCACAGATGAAAACTAGAAAGAAGCTTTTATAGAAACTTCTTGGTGATGTGTGAATTCATCTCCCAGAGTTACACTTATGTTTCGTGGAGCAGTCCAATAACACTGTCTTTGAGGAACCTGAGAAGGGCTTCCTTGGATCGCTTTGAGGCCTACGCTGATAAAGGAAATTTCATTCATTCAAAACGTGAAAGAAGCTTTCTGAGAAACGTCTTTCTGATCTGTGAGTTCATCTCACAGACTTATAATTTAGACTTCAGGAAGCAGTTTGCTAACACTCTTTTCTTGGAAATTGGAAAGTGATATTTGGGAGCCCTTAGGGACCCATGGTGAAAAAGGAAATATACTCACATAGTAACTACAGAGAAGCTTTCTGAGAGATTGCTTTCTGATCTGTGACTTCATCACACAGAGTTCCACCCTTCCCTTCTTGGAACAGTTTGCTAACACTGTTGTCGTGGATTCTGCAACGGTATATTTGGGAACTCATTGAGGGCACTGGTGAAAACGGAAATATCCTCACATAATAACTATAGAGCAGCTTTCCGAGAAACTGCACATCCATGTGTGAATGCAACTCACAGAGTTACACGTTTCTCTTCAGTGATCAGTTTGTCAACACAGTTTTCTGGAAATCTGCAATTAGATACTTCATAGCGCAATGAACCTTACGGTGACAAAGGAAACATTCACAGAAGAAAACTTGAAAGAAGCTTTCTTAGAAACTTCTTGGTGATGTGTGAATTCATGCTCACAGAGTTACACTTATGTTTCGTGGAGCAGTCCATTAACACTGTATTTGAGGAACCTGAGAAGGGCTTCCTTGGATCGCATTGAGTCCTACGCTGATAAAGGAAATTTCATCCGTTCAAAAGGTGAAAGAAGCTTTCTGAGAAACTTCATTCTGATCTGTGAGTTCATCTCACAGACTTATAATTTAGACCTCAGGAAGCAGTTTGCTAACACTCTTTTCGTGGAAACTGTAAAGTGATATTTGGGAGCCCTTAGGGACCCATGGTGATAAATTAAATATCCTCACATTACAACTACAAAGAATCTCTCTGAGAGATTGCTTTCTGATGTGTGACTTCATCACACCGAGTTCCACCCTTCCCTTCTTGGAACAGTTTGCTAACACTGTTGTCGAGGATTCTGGAAAGGTTTATTAGGGAGCTCATTGAGGGCTCTGGTTAAAAAGGAAATATCCTCACCTATTAACTAAAGAGCAGCTTTCTGAGAAACTGCACTGCCATGTGTGAATGAAACTCACAGAGTTACACGTTTCTCTTCAGTGATCAGTTTGTTAACACAGTTTTCTGGAAATCTGCAATTAGATACTTCATAGGGCAATGATACTTACGGTGACAAGGGAAATATCCACAGATGAAAACTAGAAAGAAGCTTTCTTAGAAACTTCTTGGTGATGTGTGAATTCATCTCACAGAGATACACTTATGTTTCGTGGAGCAGTCCATTAACACTCTCTTTGAGGAACCTGAGAAGGGCTTTCTTGGATCGCACTGGGGGCTCCGCTGATAAAGGAAATTTCATCCGTTCAAAACGTGAAAGAAGCTTTCTGAGAAACTTCTTTCTGATCTGTGAGTTCATCTCACAGACTTATCATTTCGACTTCAGGAAGCAGTTTGCTAACACTCTTTTCGTGGAAACTGGAAAGTGATATTTGGGAGCCCATAGGGACCCATGGTGAAAAAGGAAATATCCTCACATAATAACTAGAGAGAAGCTTTCTGAGAGATTGCTTTCTGATGTGTGACTTCATCACACAAAGTTCCACCCTTCTCTTCTTGGAACAGTTTGCTAACACTGTTGTCGTGGATTCTGCAAAGGTATATTTGGGAGCTCATTGAGGGCTCTGGTGAAAAAGGAAATATCCTCACATAATAACTAAAGAGCAGCTTTCTGAGAAACTGCACTGCCATGTGTGAATGCAACTCACAGAGTTACACGTTTCTCTTCAGTGATCAGTTTGTTAACACAGTTTTCTGGAAATCTGCAATTAGATACTTCATAGCGCAATGAAACTTACGGTGACAAAGGAAACATCCACAGATGAAAACTAGAAAGAAGCTTTCTTAGAAACTTCTTGGTGATGTGTGAATTCATCTCACAGAGTTACACTTATGTTTCGTGGAGCAGTCCATTAACACTGTCTTTGAGGAACCTGAGAAGGGCTTCCTTGGATCGCATTGAGGCCTACGCTGATAAAGGAAATTTCATCCGTTCAAAACGTGAAAGAAGCTTTCTGAGAAACTTCTTTCTGATCTGTGAGTTCATCTCACAGACTTATAATTTAGACTTCAGGAAGCAGTTTGCTAACACTCTTTTCGTGGAAACTGGAAAGTGATATTTGGGAGCCCATAGGGACCCATGGTGATAAAGGAAATATCCTCACATAATAACTACAGAGAAGCTTTCTGAGAGATTGCTTTCTGATGTGTGACTTCATCACACAGAGTTCCACCCTTCCCTTCTTGGAACAGTTTGCTAACACTGTTGTCGTGGATTCTGCAAAGGTATATTTGGGAGCTCATTGAGGGCTCTGGTGAAAAAGGAAATATCCTCACATAATAACTAAAGAGCAGCTTTCTGAGAAACTGCACTGCCATGTGTGAATGCAACTCACAGAGTTACACGTTTCTCTTCAGTGATCAGTTTGTTAACACAGTTTTCTGGAAATCTGCAATTAGATACTTCATAGCGCAATGAACTTACGGTGACAAAGGAAACATCCACAGATGAAAACTAGAAAGAAGCTTTCTTAGAAACTTCTTGGTGATGTGTGAATTCATCTCACAGAGTTACACTTATGTTTCGTGGAGCAGTCCATTAACACTGTCTTTGAGGAACCTGAGAAGGGCTTCCTTGGATCGCATTGAGGCCTACGCTGATAAAGGAAATTTCATCCGTTCAAAACGTGAAAGAAGCTTTCTGAGAAACTTCTTTCTGATCTGTGAGTTCATCTCACAGACTTATAATTTAGACTTCAGGAAGCAGTTTGCTAACACTCTTTTCGTGGAAAATGGAAAGTGATATTTGGGAGCCCTTAGGGACCCATGGTGAAAAAGGAAATATCCTCACATAATAACTACAGAGAAGCTTTCTGAGAGATTGCTTTCTCATGTGTGACTTCATCACACAGAGTTCCACCCTTCCCTTCTTGGAACAGTTTGCTACCACTGTTGACGTGGATTCTGTAAAGGTATATTTGGGAGCTTATTGCGGCTCTGGTGAAAAAGGAAATATCCTCACATAATAACTAAAGAGCAGCTTTCTGAGAAACTGCACTGCCATGTGTGAATGAAACTCACAGAGTTACAGGTTTCTCTTCAGTGATCAGTTTGTTAACACAGTTTTCTGGAAATCTGCAATTAGATACTTCATAGGGCAATGATACTTACGGTGACAAGGGAAATATCCACAGATGAAAACTAGAAAGAAGCTTTCTTAGAAACTTCTTGGTGATGTGTGAATTCATCTCACAGAGTTACACTTATGTTTCGTGGAGCAGTCCATTATCACTGTCTTTGAGGAACCTGAGAAGGGCTTCCTTGGTTCGCATTGAGGCCTACGCTGATAAAGGAAATTTCATCCGTTCAAAACGTGAAAGAAGCTTTCTGAGAAACTTCTTTCTGATCTGTGAGTTCATCTCACAGACTTATAATTTCGACTTCAGGAAGCAGTTTGCTAACACTCTTTTCGTGGAAACTGGAAAGTGATATTTGGGAGCCCATAGGGACCCATGGTGAAAAAGGAAATATCCTCACATAATAACTACAGAGAAGCTTTCTGAGAGATTGCTTTCTGATGTGTGACTTCATCACACAGAGTTCCACCCTTCCCTTCTGGAACAGTTTGCTAACACTGTTTTCGTGGATTCTGCAAAGGTATATTTGGGAGCTCATTGAGGGCTCTGGTGAAAAAGGAAATATCCTCACATAATAACTAAAGAGCAGCTTTCTGAGAAACTGCACTGCCATGTGTGAATGCAACTCACAGAGTTACACGTTTCTCTTCAGTGATCAGTTTGTTAACACAGTTTTCTGGAAATCTGCAATTAGATACTTCATAGCGCAATGAAACTTACGGTGACAAAGGAAACATCCACAGATGAAAACTAGAAAGAAGCTTTCTTAGAAACTTCTTGGTGATGTGTGAATTCATCTCACAGAGTTACACTTATGTTTCGTGGAGCAGTCCATTAACACTGTCTTTGAGGAACCTGAGAAGGGCTTCCTTGGATCGCATTGAGGCCTACGCTGATAAAGGAAATTTCATCCGTTCAAAACGTGAAAGAAGCTTTCTGAGAAACTTCTTTCTGATCTGTGAGTTCATCTCACAGACTTATAATTTAGACTTCAGGAAGCAGTTTGCTAACACTCTTTTCGTGGAAACTGGAAAGTGATATTTGGGAGCCCATAGGGACCCATGGTGAAAAAGGAAATATCCTCACATAATAACTACAGAGAAGCTTTCTGAGAGATTGCTTTCTGATGTGTGACTTCATCACACAGAGTTCCACCCTTCCCTTCTTGGAACAGTTTGCTAACACTGTTGTCGTGGATTCTGCAAAGGTATATTTGGGAGCTCATTGAGGGCTCTGGTGAAAAAGGAAATATCCTCACATAATAACTAAAGAGCAGCTTTCTGAGAAACTGCACTGCCATGTGTGAATGCAACTCACAGAGTTACACGTTTCTCTTCAGTGATCAGTTTGTTAACACAGTTTTCTGGAAATCTGCAATTAGATACTTCATAGCGCAATGAAACTTACGGTGACAAAGGAAACATCCACAGATGAAAACTAGAAAGAAGCTTTCTTAGAAACTTCTTGGTGATGTGTGAATTCATCTCACAGAGTTACACTTATGTTTCGTGGAGCAGTCCATTATCACTGTCTTTGAGGAACCTGAGAAGGGCTTCCTTGGATCGCATTGAGGCCTACGCTGATAAAGGAAATTTCATCCGTTCAAAACGTGAAAGAAGCTTTCTGAGAAACTTCTTTCTGATCTGTGAGTTCATCTCACAGACTTATAATTTAGACTTCAGGAAGCAGTTTGCTAACACTCTTTTCGTGGAAACTGGAAAGTGATATTTGGGAGCCCTTAGGGACCCATGGTGAAAAAGGAAATATCCTCACATAATAACTACAGAGAAGCTTTCTGAGAGATTGCTTTCTCATGTGTGACTTCATCACACAGAGTTCCACCCTTCCCTTCTTGGAACAGTTTGCTAACACTGTTGTCGTGGATTCTGCAAAGGTATATTTGGGAGCTCATTGAGCGCTCTGGTGAAAAAGGAAATATCCTCACATAATAACTAAAGAGCAGCTTTCTGAGAAACTGCACTGCCATGTGTGAATGCAACTCACAGAGTTACACGTTTCTCTTCAGTGATCAGTTTGTTAACACAGTTTTCTGGAAATCTGCAATTAGATACTTCATAGCGCAATGAAACTTACGGTGACAAAGGAAACATCCACAGATGAAAAATAGAAAGAAGCTTTCTTAGAAACTTCTTGGTGATGTGTGAATTCATCTCACAGAGTTACACTTATGTTTCGTGGAGCAGTCCATTAACACTGTCTTTGAGGAACCTGAGAAGGGCTTCCTTGGATCGCATTGAGGCCTACGCTGATAAAGGAAATTTCATCCGTTCAAAACGTGAAAGAAGCTTTCTGAGAAACTTCTTTCTGATCTGTGAGTTCATCTCACAGACTTATAATTTAGACTTCAGGAAGCAGTTTGCTAACACTCTTTTCGTGGAAACTGGAAAGTGATATTTGGGAGCCCATAGGGACCCATGGTGAAAAAGGAAATATCCTCACATAATAACTACAGAGAAGCTTTCTGAGAGATTGCTTTCTGATGTGTGACTTCATCACACAGAGTTCCACCCTTCCCTTCTTGGAACAGTTTGCTAACACTGTTGTCGTGGATTCTGCAAAGGTATATTTGGGAGCTCATTGAGGGCTCTGGTGAAAAAGGAAATATCCTCACATAATAACTAAAGAGCAGCTTTCTGAGAAACTGCACTGCCATGTGTGAATGCAACTCACAGAGTTACACGTTTCTCTTCAGTGATCAGTTTGTTAACACAGTTTTCTGGAAATCTGCAATTAGATACTTCATAGCGCAATGAAACTTACGGTGACAAAGGAAACATCCACAGATGAAAACTAGAAAGAAGCTTTCTTAGAAACTTCTTGGTGATGTGTGAATTCATCTCACAGAGTTACACTTATGTTTCGTGGAGCAGTCCATTAACACTGTCTTTGAGGAACCTGAGAAGGGCTTCCTTGGATCGCATTGAGGCCTACGCTGATAAAGGAAATTTCATCCGTTCAAAACGTGAAAGAAGCTTTCTGAGAAACTTCTTTCTGATCTGTGAGTTCATCTCACAGACTTATAATTTAGACTTCAGGAAGCAGTTTGCTAACACTCTTTTCGTGGAAACTGGAAAGTGATATTTGGGAGCCCTTAGGGACCCATGGTGAAAAAGGAAATATCCTCACATAATAACTACAGAGAAGCTTTCTGAGAGATTGCTTTCTGATGTGTGACTTCATCACACAGAGTTCCACCCTTCCCTTCTTGGAACAGTTTGCTAACACTGTTGTCGTGGATTCTGCAAAGGTATATTTGGGAGCTCATTGAGGGCTCTGGTGAAAAAGGAAATATCCTCACATAATAACTAAAGAGCAGCTTTCTGAGAAACTGCACTGCCATGTGTGAATGCAACTCACAGAGTTACACGTTTCTCTTCAGTGATCAGTTTGTTAACACAGTTTTCTGGAAATCTGCAATTAGATACTTCATAGCGCAATGAAACTTACGGTGACAAAGGAAACATCCACAGATGAAAACTAGAAAGAAGCTTTCTTAGAAACTTCTTGGTGATGTGTGAATTCATCTCACAGAGTTACACTTATGTTTCGTGGAGCAGTCCATTAACACTGTCTTTGAGGAACCTGAGAAGGGCTTCCTTGGATCGCATTGAGGCCTACGCTGATAAAGGAAATTTCATCCGTTCAAAACGTGAAAGAAGCTTTCTGAGAAACTTCTTTCTGATCTGTGAGTTCATCTCACAGACTTATAATTTAGACTTCAGGAAGCAGTTTGCTAACACTCTTTTCGTGGAAACTGGAAAGTGATATTTGGGAGCCCATAGGGACCCATGGTGAAAAAGGAAATATCCTCACATAATAACTACAGAGAAGCTTTCTGAGAGATTGCTTTCTGATGTGTGACTTCATCACACAGAGTTCCACCCTTCCCTTCTTGGAACAGTTTGCTAACACTGTTGTCGTGGATTCTGCAAAGGTATATTTGGGAGCTCATTGAGGGCTCTGGTGAAAAAGGAAATATCCTCACATAATAACTAAAGAGCAGCTTTCTGAGAAACTGCACTGCCATGTGTGAATGCAACTCACAGAGTTACACGTTTCTCTTCAGTGATCAGTTTGTTAACACAGTTTTCTGGAAATCTGCAATTAGATACTTCATAGCGCAATGAAACTTACGGTGACAAAGGAAACATCCACAGATGAAAACTAGAAAGAAGCTTTCTTAGAAACTTCTTGGTGATGTGTGAATTCATCTCACAGAGTTACACTTATGTTTCGTGGAGCAGTCCATTAACACTGTCTTTGAGGAACCTGAGAAGGGCTTCCTTGGATCGCATTGAGGCCTACGCTGATAAAGGAAATTTCATCCGTTCAAAACGTGAAAGAAGCTTTCTGAGAAACTTCTTTCTGATCTGTGAGTTCATCTCACAGACTTATAATTTAGACTTCAGGAAGCAGTTTGCTAACACTCTTTTCGTGGAAACTGGAAAGTGATATTTGGGAGCCCATAGGGACCCATGGTGAAAAAGGAAATATCCTCACATAATAACTACAGAGAAGCTTTCTGAGAGATTGCTTTCTGATGTGTGACTTCATCACACAGAGTTCCACCCTTCCCTTCTTGGAACAGTTTGCTAACACTGTTGTCGTGGATTCTGCAAAGGTATATTTGGGAGCTCATTGAGGGCTCTGGTGAAAAAGGAAATATCCTCACATAATAACTAAAGAGCAGCTTTCTGAGAAACTGCACTGCCATGTGTGAATGCAACTCACAGAGTTACACGTTTCTCTTCAGTGATCAGTTTGTTAACACAGTTTTCTGGAAATCTGCAATTAGATACTTCATAGCGCAATGAAACTTACGGTGACAAAGGAAACATCCACAGATGAAAACTAGAAAGAAGCTTTCTTAGAAACTTCTTGGTGATGTGTGAATTCATCTCACAGAGTTACACTTATGTTTCGTGGAGCAGTCCATTAACACTGTCTTTGAGGAACCTGAGAAGGGCTTCCTTGGATCGCATTGAGGCCTACGCTGATAAAGGAAATTTCATCCGTTCAAAACGTGAAAGAAGCTTTCTGAGAAACTTCTTTCTGATCTGTGAGTTCATCTCACAGACTTATAATTTAGACTTCAGGAAGCAGTTTGCTAACACTCTTTTCGTGGAAACTGGAAAGTGATATTTGGGAGCCCATAGGGACCCATGGTGAAAAAGGAAATATCCTCACATAATAACTACAGAGAAGCTTTCTGAGAGATTGCTTTCTGATGTGTGACTTCATCACACAGAGTTCCACCCTTCCCTTCTTGGAACAGTTTGCTAACACTGTTGTCGTGGATTCTGCAAAGGTATATTTGGGAGCTCATTGAGGGCTCTGGTGAAAAAGGAAATATCCTCACATAATAACTAAAGAGCAGCTTTCTGAGAAACTGCACTGCCATGTGTGAATGCAACTCACAGAGTTACACGTTTCTCTTCAGTGATCAGTTTGTTAACACAGTTTTCTGGAAATCTGCAATTAGATACTTCATAGCGCAATGAAACTTACGGTGACAAAGGAAACATCCACAGATGAAAACTAGAAAGAAGCTTTCTTAGAAACTTCTTGGTGATGTGTGAATTCATCTCACAGAGTTACACTTATGTTTCGTGGAGCAGTCCATTAACACTGTCTTTGAGGAACCTGAGAAGGGCTTCCTTGGATCGCATTGAGGCCTACGCTGATAAAGGAAATTTCATCCGTTCAAAACGTGAAAGAAGCTTTCTGAGAAACTTCTTTCTGATCTGTGAGTTCATCTCACAGACTTATAATTTAGACTTCAGGAAGCAGTTTGCTAACACTCTTTTCGTGGAAACTGGAAAGTGATATTTGGGAGCCCTTAGGGACCCATGGTGAAAAAGGAAATATCCTCACATAATAACTACAGAGAAGCTTTCTGAGAGATTGCTTTCTGATGTGTGACTTCATCACACAGAGTTCCACCCTTCCCTTCTTGGAACAGTTTGCTAACACTGTTGTCGTGGATTCTGCAAAGGTATATTTGGGAGCTCATTGAGGGCTCTGGTGAAAAAGGAAATATCCTCACATAATAACTAAAGAGCAGCTTTCTGAGAAACTGCACTGCCATGTGTGAATGCAACTCACAGAGTTACACGTTTCTCTTCAGTGATCAGTTTGTTAACACAGTTTTCTGGAAATCTGCAATTAGATACTTCATAGCGCAATGAAACTTACGGTGACAAAGGAAACATCCACAGATGAAAACTAGAAAGAAGCTTTCTTAGAAACTTCTTGGTGATGTGTGAATTCATCTCACAGAGTTACACTTATGTTTCGTGGAGCAGTCCATTAACACTGTCTTTGAGGAACCTGAGAAGGGCTTCCTTGGATCGCATTGAGGCCTACGCTGATAAAGGAAATTTCATCCGTTCAAAACGTGAAAGAAGCTTTCTGAGAAACTTCTTTCTGATCTGTGAGTTCATCTCACAGACTTATAATTTAGACTTCAGGAAGCAGTTTGCTAACACTCTTTTCGTGGAAACTGGAAAGTGATATTTGGGAGCCCATAGGGACCCATGGTGAAAAAGGAAATATCCTCACATAATAACTACAGAGAAGCTTTCTGAGAGATTGCTTTCTGATGTGTGACTTCATCACACAGAGTTCCACCCTTCCCTTCTTGGAACAGTTTGCTAACACTGTTGTCGTGGATTCTGCAAAGGTATATTTGGGAGCTCATTGAGGGCTCTGGTGAAAAAGGAAATATCCTCACATAATAACTAAAGAGCAGCTTTCTGAGAAACTGCACTGCCATGTGTGAATGCAACTCACAGAGTTACACGTTTCTCTTCAGTGATCAGTTTGTTAACACAGTTTTCTGGAAATCTGCAATTAGATACTTCATAGCGCAATGAAACTTACGGTGACAAAGGAAACATCCACAGATGAAAACTAGAAAGAAGCTTTCTTAGAAACTTCTTGGTGATGTGTGAATTCATCTCACAGAGTTACACTTATGTTTCGTGGAGCAGTCCATTAACACTGTCTTTGAGGAACCTGAGAAGGGCTTCCTTGGATCGCATTGAGGCCTACGCTGATAAAGGAAATTTCATCCGTTCAAAACGTGAAAGAAGCTTTCTGAGAAACTTCTTTCTGATCTGTGAGTTCATCTCACAGACTTATAATTTAGACTTCAGGAAGCAGTTTGCTAACACTCTTTTCGTGGAAACTGGAAAGTGATATTTGGGAGCCCATAGGGACCCATGGTGAAAAAGGAAATATCCTCACATAATAACTACAGAGAAGCTTTCTGAGAGATTGCTTTCTGATGTGTGACTTCATCACACAGAGTTCCACCCTTCCCTTCTTGGAACAGTTTGCTAACACTGTTGTCGTGGATTCTGCAAAGGTATATTTGGGAGCTCATTGAGGGCTCTGGTGAAAAAGGAAATATCCTCACATAATAACTAAAGAGCAGCTTTCTGAGAAACTGCACTGCCATGTGTGAATGCAACTCACAGAGTTACACGTTTCTCTTCAGTGATCAGTTTGTTAACACAGTTTTCTGGAAATCTGCAATTAGATACTTCATAGCGCAATGAAACTTACGGTGACAAAGGAAACATCCACAGATGAAAACTAGAAAGAAGCTTTCTTAGAAACTTCTTGGTGATGTGTGAATTCATCTCACAGAGTTACACTTATGTTTCGTGGAGCAGTCCATTAACACTGTCTTTGAGGAACCTGAGAAGGGCTTCCTTGGATCGCATTGAGGCCTACGCTGATAAAGGAAATTTCATCCGTTCAAAACGTGAAAGAAGCTTTCTGAGAAACTTCTTTCTGATCTGTGAGTTCATCTCACAGACTTATAATTTAGACTTCAGGAAGCAGTTTGCTAACACTCTTTTCGTGGAAACTGGAAAGTGATATTTGGGAGCCCATAGGGACCCATGGTGAAAAAGGAAATATCCTCACATAATAACTACAGAGAAGCTTTCTGAGAGATTGCTTTCTGATGTGTGACTTCATCACACAGAGTTCCACCCTTCCCTTCTTGGAACAGTTTGCTAACACTGTTGTCGTGGATTCTGCAAAGGTATATTTGGGAGCTCATTGAGGGCTCTGGTGAAAAAGGAAATATCCTCACATAATAACTAAAGAGCAGCTTTCTGAGAAACTGCACTGCCATGTGTGAATGCAACTCACAGAGTTACACGTTTCTCTTCAGTGATCAGTTTGTTAACACAGTTTTCTGGAAATCTGCAATTAGATACTTCATAGCGCAATGAAACTTACGGTGACAAAGGAAACATCCACAGATGAAAACTAGAAAGAAGCTTTCTTAGAAACTTCTTGGTGATGTGTGAATTCATCTCACAGAGTTACACTTATGTTTCGTGGAGCAGTCCATTAACACTGTCTTTGAGGAACCTGAGAAGGGCTTCCTTGGATCGCATTGAGGCCTACGCTGATAAAGGAAATTTCATCCGTTCAAAACTTGAAAGAAGCTTTCTGAGAAACTTCTTTCTGATCTGTGAGTTCATCTCACAGACTTATAATTTAGACTTCAGGAAGCAGTTTGCTAACACTCTTTTTGTGGAAACTGGAAAGAGATATTTGGGAGCCCACAGGGACCCATGGTGAAAAAGGAAATATCCTCACATAATAACTACAGAGAAGCTTTCTGAGAGATTGCTTTCTGATGTGTGACTTCATCACACAGAGTTCCACCCTTCCCTTCTCGGAAGAGTTTGCTAAAACTGTTGTCGTGGATTCTGCGAAGGTATATTTGGGAGCTCATTGCGGCTCTGGTGAAAAAGGAAATATCCTCGCATAATAACTCAAGAGCAGCTTTCTGAGAAACTGCACTGCCATGTGTGAATGCAACTCACAGAGTTACACGTTTCTCTTCAGTGATCAGTTTGTTAACACAGTTTTCTGGAAATCTGCAATTAGATACTTCATAGCGCAATGAAACTTACGGTGACAAAGGAAACATCCACAGATGAAAACTAGAAAGAAGCTTTCTTAGAAACTTCTTGGTGATGTGTGAATTCATCTCACAGAGTTACACTTATGTTTCGTGGAGCAGTCCATTAACACTGTCTTTGAGGAACCTGAGAAGGGCTTCCTTGGATCGCATTGAGGCCTACGCTGATAAAGGAAATTTCATCCGTTCAAAACGTGAAAGAAGCTTTCTGAGAAACTTCTTTCTGATCTGTGAGTTCATCTCACAGACTTATAATTTAGACTTCAGGAAGCAGTTTGCTAACACTCTTTTCGTGGAAACTGGAAAGTGATATTTGGGAGCCCATAGGGACCCATGGTGAAAAAGGAAATATCCTCACATAATAACTACAGAGAAGCTTTCTGAGAGATTGCTTTCTGATGTGTGACTTCATCACACAGAGTTCCACCCTTCCCTTCTCGGAAGAGTTTGCTAAAACTGTTGTCGTGGATTCTGCGAAGGTGTATTTGGGAGCTCATTGCGGCTCTGGTGAAAAAGGAAATATCCTCGCATAATAACTCAAGAGCAGCTTTCTGAGAAACTGCACTGCCATGTGTGAATGCAACTCACAGAGTTACACGTTTCTCTTCAGTGATCAGTTTGTTAACACAGTTTTCTGGAAATCTGCAATTAGATAATTCATAGCGCAATGAAAGTTACGGTGACAAAGGAAACATCCACAGATGAAAACTAGAAAGAAGCTTTCTTAGAACCTTCTTAGTGATGTGTGATTTCATCTCACAGAGTTACACTTATGTTTCGTGGAGCAGTCCATTAACACTGTCTTTGAGGAACCTGAGAAGGGCTTCCTTGGATCGCATTGAGGCCTACGCTGATAAAGGAAATTTCATCGGTTCAAAACTTGAAAGAAGCTTTCTGAGAAACTTCTTTCTGATCTGTGAGTTCATCTCACAGACTTATAATTTAGACTTCAGGAAGCAGTTTGCTAACACTCTTTTCGTGGAAACTGGAAAGTGATATTTGGGAGCCCATAGGGACCCATGGTGAAAAAGGAAATATCCTCACATAATAACTACAGAGAAGCTTTCTGAGAGATTGCTTTCTGATGTGTGACTTCATCACACAGAGTTCCACCCTTCCCTTCTTGGAACAGTTTGCTAACACTGTTGTCGTGGATTCTGCAAAGGTATATTTGGGAGCTCATTGAGGGCTCTGGTGAAAAAGGAAATATCCTCACATAATAACTAAAGAGCAGCTTTCTGAGAAACTGCACTGCCATGTGTGAATGCAACTCACAGAGTTACACGTTTCTCTTCAGTGATCAGTTTGTTAACACAGTTTTCTGGAAATCTGCAATTAGATACTTCATAGCGCAATGAAACTTACGGTGACAAAGGAAACATCCACAGATGAAAACTAGAAAGAAGCTTTCTTAGAAACTTCTTGGTGATGTGTGAATTCATCTCACAGAGTTACACTTATGTTTCGTGGAGCAGTCCATTAACACTGTCTTTGAGGAACCTGAGAAGGGCTTCCTTGGATCGCATTGAGGCCTACGCTGATAAAGGAAATTTCATCCGTTCAAAACTTGAAAGAAGCTTTCTGAGAAACTTCTTTCTGATCTGTGAGTTCATCTCACAGACTTATAATTTAGACTTCAGGAAGCAGTTTGCTAACACTCTTTTTGTGGAAACTGGAAAGAGATATTTGGGAGCCCACAGGGACCCATGGTGAAAAAGGAAATATCCTCACATAATAACTACAGAGAAGCTTTCTGAGAGATTGCTTTCTGATGTGTGACTTCATCACACAGAGTTCCACCCTTCCCTTCTCGGAAGAGTTTGCTAAAACTGTTGTCGTGGATTCTGCGAAGGTATATTTGGGAGCTCATTGCGGCTCTGGTGAAAAAGGAAATATCCTCGCATAATAACTCAAGAGCAGCTTTCTGAGAAACTGCACTGCCATGTGTGAATGCAACTCACAGAGTTACACGTTTCTCTTCAGTGATCAGTTTGTTAACACAGTTTTCTGGAAATCTGCAATTAGATAATTCATAGCGCAATGAAAGTTACGGTGACAAAGGAAACATCCACAGATGAAAACTAGAAAGAAGCTTTCTTAGAACCTTCTTAGTGATGTGTGAATTCATCTCACAGAGTTACACTTATGTTTCGTGGAGCAGTCCATTAACACTGTCTTTGAGGAAACTGAGAAGGGCTTCCTTGGATCGCATTGAGGCCTACGCTGATAAAGGAAATTTCATCCGTTCAAAACGTGAAAGAAGCTTCTGAGAAACTTCTTTCTGATCTGTGAGTTCATCTCACAGACTTATAATTTAGACTTCAGGAAGCAGTTGGCTAACACTCTTTTCGTCGAAACTGGAAAGTGATATTTGGGAGCCCTAAGGGACCCATGGTGAAAAAGGAAATATCCTCACATAATAACTACAGAGAAGCTTTCTGAGAGATTGCTTTCTGATGTGTGACTTCATCACACAGAGTTCCACCCTTCCCTTATTGGAACAGTTTGCTAACACTGTTGTCGCGGATTCTGCAAAGGTATATTTGGGAGCTCATTGGGGGCTCTGCTGAAAAAGGAAATATCCTCACATAATAACTAAAGAGCAGCTTTCTGAGAAACTGAATTGCCATGTGTGAATGCAACTCACAGAGTTACACGTTTCTCTTCAGTGATCAGTTTGTTAACACATTTTTCTGAATATCTGCAATTAGAAACTTCATAGCGCAATGAAACTTACGGTGACAAAGGAAACATCCATAGATGAAAACTAGAAAGAAGCGTTCTAAGAAACTTCTTGGTGATATGTGAATTCATCTCACAGAGTTACACTTATGTTTCGTGGAGCAGTGCATTAACACTGTCTTTGAGGAACCTGAGAAGTGCTTCCTTGGATCTCACTGCGGCCTACGCTGATAAAGGAAATTTCATCCCTTCAAAACGTGAAAGAAGCTTCTGAGAAACTTCTTTCTGATCTCTGAGTTCATCTCACAGACTTATAATTTAGACTTCAGGAAGCTAGTTTGCTAACACACTTTTCGTGGAAACTGGAAAGTGACATTTGGGAGCCCATAGAGACCCTTGGTGATATAGGAAATATCCTCACATAATGACTACAGAGAAGCTTTCTGAGAGATTCCTTTCTGATGTGTGACTTCATCACACCGAGTTCCACCCTTCCCTTCTTGGAACAGTTTCCTAACACTGTTGTCGTGGATTCTGCAAAGGTATATTTGGGAGCTCATTGAGGGCTCTGGAGAAAAAGGAAATATCCTCACATAATAACTAAAGAGCAGCTTTCTGAGAAACTGCACTGCCATGTCTGAATGCAACTCACAGAGTGACACGTTTCTCTTCAGTGATCAGTTTGTTAACAGAGTTTTCTGGAAATCTGCAATTAGATACTTCATAGCGCAATGAAACTTACGGTGACAAAGGAAACATCCACAGATGAAAACCAGAAAGAACCTTTCTTAGAAACTTCTTGGTGATGTGTGAATTCATCTCACAGAGTTACACTTATGTTTCGTGGAGCAGTCCATTAACACTGTCTTTGAGGAAACTGAGAAGGTCTTCCTTGGATCGCATTGAGACCTAGGCTGATAAAGGAAATTTCATCCGTTCAAAACGTAAAAGAAGCTTTCTGAGAAACTTCATTCTGATCTGTGAGTTCATCTCACAGGCTTATAATTTATACTTCAGGAAGCAGTTGCTAACACTCTTTTCGTGGAAACTGGAAAGTGATATTGGGAGCCGATAGGGACCCATGGTGATAAAGAAAATATCCTCACATAATAACTACAGAAAAGCTCTCTGAGAGATTGCTTTCTGATGTGTGACTTCATCACACAGAGTTCCACTCTTCCCTTCTTGGAACAGTTTGCTAACACTGTTGTCGTTGATTCTGCAAAGGTATACTTGGGAGCTCATTGAGGGCTCTGGAGAAAAAGGAAATATCCTCACATAATAAGTAAAGAGCAGCTTTCTGAGAAACTGCACTGCCAAGTGTGAATGCAACTCACAGAGTTACACGTTTCTCTTCAGTGATCAGTTTGTTAACATAGTTTTCTGGAAATCTGCAATTAGATACTTCATAGCGCAATGAAACTTACAGTGACAAAGGAAACATCCACAGATGAAAACTTGAAAGAAGCTTTCTTATTAACCTCTTGGTGCTGTGTGAATTCATTTCACAGAGTTACACATATGTTTCTTGGAGCAGTCCATTAACACTGTCTGTGAGGAACCTGAGAAGGGCTTCCTTGGATCGCATTGAGGCCTCCGATGATAAAGGAAATTTCATCCGTTCAAAATGTGAAAGAAGCTTTCTGAGAAACTTTTTTCTGATCTTTGAGTTCATCTCACAGTCTTACAGTTTAGACTTCAGGAAGCAGTTTGCTAACACTCTTTTCGTGGAATCTGGAAAGTGATATTTGGAAGCCCTTAGGGACCCATGGTGAAAAAGGAAATATCCTCACATAATAACTACAGAGAAGCTTTCTGAGAAACTGCATTGCCATGTGTGAATGCAACTCACAGAGTTACACGTTTCTCTTCAGTTATCAGTTTGTTAACACAGTTTTCTGGAAATCAGCAGTTAGATACTTCATAGCGCAATGAACCTTACGGTGACAAAGGAAACATCCACAGATGAAAACTAGAAAGAAGCTTTCTTAGAAACTTCTTGTTGATGTGTGAATTCATCTCACAGAGTTACACTTATATTTCGTGGAGCAGTCCATTAACACTGTCTTTGAGGAAACTGAGACGGGCTTCCTTGGATCGCATTGAGGCCTCCGCTGATAATGGAAATTTCATCCGTTCAAAACGTGAAAGAAGCTTTCTGAGAAACTTCTTTCTGATCTGTGAGTTCATCTCACACACTTATAATTTAGACTTCAGTAAACAGTTTGCTAACACTCTTTTCGTGGAAACTGGAAAGTGATATTTGGGAGCCTTAGGGACCCATGGTGAAAAAGGAAATATCCTCACATAATAACTACAGAGAACCTTTCTGAGAGATTGCTTTCTGATGTGTGACTTCATAACACAGTGTTCCACCCTTCCCTTCTTGGAACAGTTTGCTAACGCTGTTGTCTTGGATTTTGCAAAGGTATATTAGGGAGCTCATTGAGGGCTCTAGTGAAAAAGGAAATATCCTCACATAATAGTTAAAGAGCAGCTTTCTGAGAAACTGCACTGCCATGTGTGAATGCAACGCACAGAGTTACACGTTTCTCTTCAGTGATCAGTTTGTGAACACAGTTTTCTGGAAATCTGCAATTAGATACTTCATAGCGCAATGAACCTTACGGTGACAAAGGAAACATCCACAGATGAAAACTAGAAAGAAGCTTTCTTAGAAACTTCTTGGTGATGTGTGAATTCATCTCATAGAGTTTCACTTATGATTCGTGGAGCAGTCTATTAACACTGTTTGAGGAACCTGAGAAGGCCTTCCTTGGATCGCATTGAGGCCTCCGCTGATAAAGGAAATTTCATCCGTTCAAAACGTGAAAGAAGCTTTCTGAGAAACTTCTTTCTGATTTGTGAGTTCATCTCAGACTTATGATTTAGACTTCAGGAAGCAGTTAGCTAACACTCTTTTCGTGGAAACTGGAAAGTGATATTTGGAAGCCCATAGGGACCAATGGTGAAAAAGGAAATATCCTCACATAATAACTACAGAGAAGCTTTCTGAGAGATTGCTTTCTGATGTGTGACTTCTTCACACAGAGTTCCACCCTTCCCTTATTGGAACAGTTTGCTAACACTGTTGACGTGGATTCTGCAAAGGTATATTTGGGAGCTCATTGGGGGCTCTGGTGAAAAAGTAAATATCCTCACATAATAACTAAAGAGCAGCTTTCTGAGAAACTGAATTGCCATGTGTGAATGCAACTCACAGAGTTACACGTTTCTCTTCAGTGATCAGTTTGTTAACACATTTTTCTGAATATCTGCAATTAGAAACTTCATAGCGCAATGAAACTTACGGTGACAAAGGAAACATCCATAGATGAAAACTATAAAGAAGCGTTCTAAGAAAATTCTTGGTGATATGTGAATTCATCTCACAGAGTTACACTTATGTTTCGTGGAGCAGTGCATTAACACTGTCTTTGAGGAACCTGAGAAGTGCTTCCTTGGATCTCACTGCGCTACGCTGATAAAGGAAATTTCATCCCTTCAAAACGTGAAAGAAGCTTCTGAGAAACTTCTTTCTGACTCTGAGTTCATCTCACAGACTTATAATTTAGACTTCAGGAAGCAGTTTGC